>NC_053162.1:103790814-103811949 GCF_016835505.1 Polypterus senegalus | reverse complement strand
CTTGTTTACTGTTTATTGCCTTGCCTTTTCAGGCATCTCATTTGTGTTCTTCAGAGCTTTGGGGCTTGCACTGCCTTTTTGCTAAAATAAACCAGTTATTTTTATAAAGCTTTGTCTAAGACCTTTGGGTTCCTAGTCAGGGTATTTTAACATTTTTTCCCCATTTGAAGCATTTTTGTAAGCTTTGCTTTCTGAATTGAAGCAAGATCATGACACATGTTTCTTAAGGCTGATCCTCCAATTAGCTGTGAACCACCCAATCTCACTGAGATTGCACTGGTGGTCAACCAGCTGAGGGTAGGGAAGGCTGCAGGGATCTATAGTATTTGGGGTGAAGTTCTCCAGGCTGGTGGTAAGGCTGTCTTCCTGGCATTTCAAGCAATCTTTTGTTCAGTATGGGAGGTGGGAGTCATCCCAAGTGACTGGAAAATGGCACTTCTTGTCCCTATCTGGAAAGGGAAAGGGTGGTTATTTGGATTGCGGCAACTATAGAGGGATAACATTACTCTCTGTGCCAGGTAAGGTCCTTTCTAGTAGGATCCAAGATCATTTGCTCACCTACCAGTGATCAGAGTAGTTTACACCTACCATCAACTGCATCCTGGCACTGAGGTTTCTCATCAAGTGCAAAAATGATTATTGGCAGAGTTTCTTTGCAGCCTTTGTTGATTTTCATAAAGCATTTCTCTCAGCTGATTGAACTGACCTGTGAGTGCTTTGCAGAAAGGATGCAAAACCTCTGCATTTTTCCCAGTTGATGCTGGGGATTGTCCGGGGTGTGTTCTTGCTCCTACCTTGTTTAATGTCTTGCATTGACTGGGTGTTGGGCAGGGTTGTGGGGTCCAGTGGCTGTAGGGCATCTGGTGGTGAAGAAGGATTCACTGATCTTGACTTTGCCAATGATGCTGTGATCTTCACATAGTCAATGGAGGCTCTGATCGGGGTTCTGAAGAGACTGTAGTGAGGAGTTTGAGTGTCTGGGCTTTCGAGTGTCCTGGATAAAAATCAAGATCCAGGCCATTAATGACCTCTTGGGCACAGCCATCAGCAGTGTGTCTGTCTGCAGAGAGAGTGCTGACAGCATTCAGAGGTTTACTTACCTCTGCAGCAACATTCATGTTTCTGGTGACTCTTCCAATGAAGTCAGTAGACAGATTGGGAGAGCATGGGGGGTCATGATGTCACTGGAATGGGGTGTGTGGCGCTCCGGATACCTTTGCAAAAGGATGAATATCCAAGTTTTTAGAGTCCTGGTGCTTACTGTTTTTCTATATAGTTGCTAGACTGGACACTATCTAGTGACCTGAGACAAAGACTGGACTCCTTCAGTATTGTGTCTTTTCAGAGAATCCTTGAGTACCGTTGGTTTGACTGTGTATTGAATGAGTGGTTGCTCATGGAGTCCTGCATTATGAGGGAGAATCTGTTATGGCACTACAGCAATGTGGCACTATTCCCCAAGGGTTATCTGGCTCATAGGGCCCTCATTGTTGAAGACCCGAGGAGCTGGACCAGGCCAAGGGGACACCCTTGTAACACCTGGCTGCAGCAGATAGATGGTCATTTCTGGAAGGTGGGACTGGACTGGGGTCTGCCTGGGGAGTTGCCAACTGGGATCCCAAGCTGTTTCATCATGTAGTGGGTGTGGCAATGCCCTCTACCAGTGCATGCTCCTGAACATGACCTGACCTGTAGATGGATATTTTAACTCTGTTTAGGTTATCTTTTCTATAAGTGTGACCTAGACACCCGTCACAATTCAGTGGACCTCCTTTGAAGTGATGTTACTAGCTAAGCACACCACAATGTTGAAAACTGTACACATTGCTATTATTATTTTCAACAGGAGTAATATAAGTTAACTGATACTTAATGAATAATTTATATATTGTAATGTGTACAGTGATGGAAGAGATAGACACACATATGCAGAGAGACCATACAGGATATACAAGTTTGATACCTCAGACAGTAAGGTGTATTTATTAACAACATAACACAGAACAGGCAAATCGCTAAACCCTAGCATGCCAGTGAAAGCATCATTTTTGTTAGGGGGCATGGGGAATGCCAGTCTAAACAACAAAGATGTTTGTGCACCCACAATGATGATTCATCCATCCATTATCCAACCTGTTGCCATATCATTATTTACTTGAGCAGCCTGCCTCCTCATGATGGCTTTTCCTGTGCATGAATCATCAACACTCCTGACTTCTTCCTCCTCGTCCACTCTGCCATACACAGCAATTCAGCTACTCCATTCAGCTCCTATCATCCACATGGAGGTCTATCTCATGTAGGCTGTGCTTTCCCATCCATTACCTTCTGCCACCAGAACACTCTGACCTCTTGACCTTTGTACCATTGCGTGTAAAGACCCTGGTCAGGACTCCCTAGAAAGCTTAGTAACAGAGAGGATACTGCTAGAGAGTTTGCTGTCAATCAGGAAACTCCATATCATCTCTAAGTGTCGTCACGGACAAATCCGTTTGTCTTCTGGTTGCTTTAATGTCTTGCTGACATTTTGACTATCGTATAACTTTATAGCATAACAACAGCAAATTGTTAAGTGAATCATTGTGGTCTTCTTTCTGATTAGGCGTGTTTGGTAATTACAGTTACACAATAATGTAAATTTCCTTTAGTTATTCATTTATATGTGCAGTCAGAACTTGGATGCTGTGCAGCCTCGTTCATGGTTCTGATGGTATCAGATTTGTTAGGTACGTTTCCTGTTTTGGTGCTTACTGAGTACCAAAAACTGCATCTTCTGTAACTCCTTGTTATCATCCCCGCAGTTCTTTTCACCTCCTTTTTATTTGGTGTCACATCCAAAGCCCAGTGTTCTAATGTTGAATTTACAGTTCATCTTTTCATAAACATAGCTGCCAATTCTTTCAGCCTCACATTGTCTTTGATTTTATTGTTGTAACTGAGAGCAGCACAGACCACATCTAACTGGCAGGAATGCATTGTTCACTTTGCCAGCAGCTCACTCAGTGAAGTCTTCAAATATTGAAGGATTATCTAGTTTTGCATAATGTTATCCCCTTGCAAAAGGTTAGGGTTATTTTTAACATATATAATATGTCCCGTACACACGCGTTTATATATTTAACTGTGGCCTTTTTAGGAGACTGTTCAGTCATGGAAGGCTTATCAGGTGTAACCATAGGCCTGCCGTTGGTCGAGTCATGTTAATAAGAACACGGTTGCACTTTGCTTCTTAAGATATTAACACTTACTTTGAGCACCACTTTCATGGGACAATGGATTTTTTTTGGAAATGTCACAGTCATTGAACGACTTATTGTTCTCATCCACTTTTAAGCCAAATTCACTCATGGTTGTCTCCAAACATATGTGTTATGTATATGAATGTTCAAGATTATATGTAAGTTAAATCATTTGTTGTCAAATAAACAGTCAAAAAAGTGTTATAAGTGATGAAGAAAACTTACATTATCCCTCTTTTTTTCCAAGATGCTGGTTCACCAGTATACTTGTATGAGTTTCAGCATCGGCCAAGCTTGTATGGAGATACAAGACCCAGTTTTGTGAAATCTGATCATGGTGATGACATTGGATTTGTTTTTGGTTCATGCTTCTGGAATGGACACATTAAACTGCTTGGTAATTTGAAACCTTTTCACTGTACATGGTTTAAAGAATATATCTTTAAGTTCTATAGACAAAGTTTAGAGTCAGTATAGTAAAAATAGAAATTAATATTTTAATTAATTAATTAATTAATATGGGATACCTTATGATAGTGGCAGCAGTAAGTGCTAAGTTTGAATATGTAATTGATTATTAGTAATTTTAATTACTTGCTATTGCCAACAATTATGATTATTGTGATTGCTGGTATCCTGTCTAGGGCTGTTTTTTTCCTTGCACCCAGTGCTGCTGGGATAGGCTCCAGCTACCTGTGACCATAAATTGGATTAAGCAAGTTGTAAGTTTTAGAATGTAATGATTTTTAATGAATAATTATTTAAATAATAATAATTTATGATAAGTGTTACTAATAATGTCAGTAATTTTTGAAAAATCTTTTTTGGGGAAAGAAATATCTAGATATTTCAACGGACAGTCCAGACTTGATTAGTAATATTCGCTGATCATGTTGCCAAAATGTGGTGATATTTTACATGTTGGTTAGTCATGTAAGTACTAATTTTACTGTACTTAGTCACTAAATAATTTTCACTGTTGTGTATATTTAGTGCATATGAAGCTACCAGACAAGTAACACGTGTGACATTTGCTATAACTGCTCACTACAGAGAACATAAATGTGGTCATTAATGTCTAACATGGTAAAATTAAGTTTTAGTAATGTAGTAATGGGGTGTATTGAGTGAGTCTGACCAAATACTGGAACTGTTTTGTTTTGTTCTGGTTAGTTTAATATGTTTTTGTTAATCATGTCATTTGAACATAACATTATCATAAATTAAATAACTATAACAAAAACAACAATCCTACATAATGTTCAATAAATGTGTCACAGGTAATCTAACTGAAGAAGAGAATCAACTGTGTCAAACAATTATGGCATACTGGGCTAATTTTGCTCGAAATGGGTAAGAAAAATCTTTTTTCTGTAACAACATAAAAAATCTTTAATGGCTTTAAATGGAGTTAAAGGTCACCCACCACAAACTGTCCAAATGGACGGCCTCTATCTTGTACTATCATGGGAATGCACACTTGCTCTTCTACTGTTTTTAGTTACATTTTACACAAATGGGTCTGTACTAGTGTGGACATTGTATACGTAAAGTAAGATGTTCTATAATACTATAAACAGTTACTCATGACACCAAAATGCTTCTATTTGAATGTGCAGGAATCCTAATGGAGATGGTCTGGAATCATGGCCACTGTATAATGATGGTGAACAGTACATGGCTCTCAACTTAAAGCAGAGTAGCGGAAGAGGACTGAAGAAAGAAAAAATGACTTTCTTGATAGAAAAACTGCCTGAATTAATGAAAGAACACAGTAAAAACACTGAAGTTCACATGGATCTATAATGAAGAGAAAAGCAGGGTGCACTTTGATATCAATAAATACTTGGAGAGAAAAAAAGTTAAAAATGCAATTTTCATATAGTAACTTTTTGAAAGTATAATTTTTATTAGATACATTTGGGATTTTAAAACAGACTACATTTTTATTGTCTATCATGTTTCTGCATTCTGCACGTCTTGGTACAATGGCCTTCAGCAGAATGAGTATGCTAATGTCAGATTCCAGCTGGCTCACTCTGGTTCTCAGAAAATGTCTTCAGCCAGTCATATATTGTAGTTATGCATAAATGAAAACGTTTAAGGCATCTAAAATAAAAAATATATAATTGAACCTCCCAGGTAAAAGGCTACAGATTGAGCAGAAACTGATAAAAGAATGGGACTGTGTTGAAATAAATAACCATGCATTATGAAAAAAGACCCGGTTGTCCAAAAGGAGTTATATCTTGGTATGCTGGCTTTGTAAATAAAATAATTAAGTTAGAGATTACTTACACAAAAAATTATAATTTGACATAAGAAGTAAAATGTCTTCCAAAAACACTGTCATTTACATTTCACAATAATTCCCTCATTTATCAAAAAAGTGCAAAAAAGATACCCCCCTTTTTAGCAATACTCTGAATAATTTGTTTATTTTTACAATTAAATAGTGCTTACTAATTGAAAGAGTTTTTCTTAAAGTTTAATTCTCTTTTCTTAGTACAATACTCCGCTTATAAAAACAATCAGGCTCCAAACGCAGGCTGCCATACCCTACAAACAGTATATAAAGGAAGATGTGTAAAGTATTTTTTTCTTAAGCTAACATTGCAACATTTACTTTAAATACTGGCTATGAAGTAAATTGGCAAGACAGCATATTGGAACAGAGGGTAATCAGTAACTATCGGGTGACAGTGATAAGAGGCAATACCAACTCCTAAACCCCTGGGTATTTCATACATTCTTCATGTTTTGTAAAATTAAGTATTCTGTTCAGTTCTGCAATTTATAATTCCCTTTTTAAAGTTGACACAATATCCTTATGGGCAAAATGTCAATATGTTACACAACATAAGAAAAACATTTCGTTTACATCATTACACTTGTATGTGTTTTAAATAGGGGAAAGGATATCAAGTATCAGTCCCCATGTTATACTTCCGTATTAGAAAGGACAGAAAGAAAATAAAAATATGAACTATTAATGTTTGTCGGAAAACAGACCAAGGTCAAAACTGGGAAAATAAACCAAAATCACCAAAACCCCAACGTTAATTGGAGTTAAAGTTAAACTAACAAGCTAGAGCTGGGGTCCTCAATCACAGTCCTGGATGGCCACAGTGGCTGCAGGTTTTTATTCCAACTAGTTTCCTAATTAGAAAGCAGTCCATGCTGATAATGAAACTTGGTATTGAACTGTTTAGCTTGTTAATGCTTGTATTCATTCAAGAACAATATGAATTGCACTGTAGAGTTTCTTTCTGTGAGAACAATATCCATGTGTTTTGTGTACCAGAATAGATTTAAACTTAATGGTCCTTCCAATTCCCCTCTAATTCATTTCTAAACATTTTTATCACAGATACTTCATGGTAAGCACGTTAGCTGGAGAGCTATTGGTTTATTGGTTATCAGCATCTCATTATTAACTAATGTCTGATTAAGAAAACAGGCAACAATTAAAACTTAAATGCAGCTGCAAAATTTTTAAATAGGCAATTAAGGGTTCTGAATGGTAACAAGCAAGAAAACTAAAATTAAGCTCAAAAAACATTTTGCTTTAGTAGTAAATAAAAGGGTTCTAATTAAGAAATTGGTTAAAGCGAAAACCTGCAGCCATAGCAGACCTCCAGGACTGTAATTGAGGACCTCTGATCTATAAAGTAACTAAAATTTGTCTTTGAAGAAACTAACAAGTCATAGAGTTAAACACCAACTTTCATTATCAGCAAGGACTGAGTTCTAATTAGGACACTGGCTAGAATGAAAACCCGTACCCACTGCGGCCCTCCAGGACCATGATTGAGGACCCCTGAGCTAGAGCCTAGTCACAGTTTTCTGAAAATGAAAGAGACATCTGATGGCAATGGTGGCATTGCTAACATTAGCTGACTTAAAAGAGCACAAAATGGAGTCAATCCTTAACCAAAATAAAGTGCAAAATAGTGTGACGAACATAAAAATAAGAATTAAAAAAGTCCAAAATGAAAACAAAATCTTAAAATAAGACAGAAATGGAACATGTTTTAGAGCCATAAAATAAGGAAACATATTAAGTCTGAGGTGTGGTGCATAATGCATAGCTACATTGACAAAACTCAGCTGGTATGTTATGTTTGCAGTGATACTGCCAGCCAATACGTGAGATTAAAACTTGTTTAAACTGTTTTGCTCTCAATCCTACTTTCTGTAAAAATTGATTGATTTGTATGGAATGACTGCAATAAAATTAATAAAACTTAAAAAAAAAAAATGTGTATTTGTATTAATAAAATTTAAATCTGGGTTTAAAATTCTGGGAGGTACATTTCAAAAGTGGAATTTGTCAATGGACACCATAAAAATGCTGTTTTCACAATAATTATTTAATTTTCATGAGATACTAATGTTAAACAATCAACTAATTCTTAATTATCACTAGAAATGTCCTGTGATGCTCTGCAATCCCATTTTATTAAAGGACTTTGTCAAACTACTTCTTTTTGCTTGCTCTTTTGTTGCAGCTCAATCCAGTTTTCTCATGGTTTCATGGGGAGGTGAATTTTGGATGCACCCATGTGATACACATGATCACTGTAGTGAAATGTAGTGAAAAGTTTTATGTTGTACTTTATCTATAGAAAATGTTTTCTGTCCCCACTTTGATTGACACGTAAAATAAGGCCCACAATATAAGTATGTGGTTTCTAATTGATCACACCAGTCCTTATATGTCGTGAATCCAATATTTCTTTCCTCTAAAATATCCCTGTCACCAGGAGTGAAGATTGTAACATTAGCCGGCTCCTCTTGTTGAAAGGGAGAATACAGTTGTGCTTAAAAGTTTATGAACCCTTTAGAATTTTCTATATTTCTGCATAAATATGACCTAAAAGATCATCAGATTTTCACTCAAGTCCTAAAAGTAGATAAAGAGAAACCAGTTAAATAAATGAGACAAAAATATTATACTTGGTCATTTATTTCTTAAGGAATATGATCGAATATTACATACATGTGATTGGCAAAAGTATGTGAACCTTTGGTTTCAATATCTGGTGTGACCCCCCCTTTGCAGCAATAACTGCAACTAAACGTTTCCGGTAACTTTTGATCATTCCCGCACACCAGCTTGGAGGAATTTCAGCCCATTCTTCTATACAGAACAGCTTCAACTCTGGGATTTTGGTGGGTTTCCTCACATTAACTGCTCACTTCAGGTCCTTCCACAACATTTCGATTGGATGAAGGTCAGGACTTTGACTTGGCCATTCCAAAACATTAATTTTATTCTTCTTTAACCATTCTTTGGTAGAACGACTTGTGTGCTTAGGGTCGTTTTCTTGCTGCATGACCCACCTTCTCTTGAGATTCACTTCATGGACAGATGTCCTGACATTTTCCTTTAGAATTATCCAATATAATTCAGAATTCATTGTTCCATCAATGAAGGCAAGCCGTCCTGGCCCAGATGCAGCAAAACAGGCCCAAACCCTGATACTACCACCACCATGTTTCACAGATGGGATAAGGTTCTTATGCTGGAATGCAGTGTTTTCCTTTCTCCAAACATAATGCTTTTTATTTAAACCAAAAAGTTCTATTTTGGTCTCATCCGTTCACAAAACATTCTTCCAACAGCCTTCTTATTTGTCCACGTCATCTTTAGCAAACTGCAGACGAGCAGCAATGTTTTTTTTGGAGAGCAGTGGCTTTCTGCTTGCAACCCTGCCATGCACACCATTGTTGTTCAGTGTTCTCCTGATGGGAGACTCATGAACATGAACATTAGCCAATGTGAGAGAGGCCTTCAGTTGCTTAGAAGTTACCCTGGGGTCCTTTGTGACCTCGCCGACTATTACACGCCTTGCTCTTGGAGTGATCTTTGTTGGTTGACCACTCCTGGGGAGGGTAACAATGGTCTTCAATTTCCTCAATTTGTGCACAATCTGTCTCACTGTGGATTGGTGGAGTCCAAACTCTTTAGAGATGGTGTTGTAACCTTTTCCAGCCTGATGAGCTTTAACAACTCTTTTTCGGAGGTCTTCAGAAATCTCCTTTGTTCGTGCCATGATACACTTCCATAAACATGTGTTGTGAAGAGCAGACTTTGATAGATCCCTGTTCTTTAAATAACACAGAGTGCCCACTCACACCTGATTGTCATCCCATTGATTGAAAACACCTGGCTCTAATTTCACCTCCAAAATAACTGCTAATCCTAGAGGTTCACATACTTTTGCCACTAGATAGATAGATAGATAGATAGATAGATACTTTATTAATCCCAAGGGGAAATTCACACACACACATATATATATATATATATATATACTCATAAATATGTAATATTCAATCATTTTCCTTAATAAATAAATGACCAAGTATAATATTTTTGTCTCATTTGTTTAACTGGTTTCTCTTTATCTACTTTTAGAACTTGAGTGAAAATCTGATGATGTTTTAGGTCATATTATGCAGAAATATAGAAAATTCTAAAGGGTTCACAAACTTTCAAGCACAACTGTAGAGTCAAGACATAATGGGGCTTTTCTGTTTAAAAATGAAAAGACTGCTCAGACAGAATCTGCCTATTCCAGGTAAAAAATACTTTGGCTGAGGCAGACCCATCGCTAAAGTGAACATAGCGGCTGGGTTTTCACTACCCTGTGTGGCAGGGGTCCCCAACTCTGGTCCAGGAGGGCCCCTGTGGCTGCAGGTTTTCATTCTAACCCTTTTCTTAATTAGTGCACTGTTTTTGCTGCTAATTAACTTCTTTTACTGTATATTCATTTTAATTGACTTGTTTTTTTAAGATTTGTTCCCCTGAATTTCTTCATTTCTTTCCTTAAATGGCACCCAAACAGAAATGAAATGTGAATTGAATGATCTCGCAGGGGTCATCAACTATATTTGTCAGAGGGCCAGAGTTTTACCAGACAGTCTCCTTGGGGGCCGGACCCCCAAGAAGAAAATCTAATAAATATCTAAATTTGGTTTAACATTATGTTTAATGTTTATACTTTTCCATTGCATTACAAAACTCAAGGCTCCCATCACCTATACCACAGTCAACCACTAGGAGTGATAGATATTTTGCATCATTTCCATTAGGCCAAGTCAACTTTATAATAGAGCACTTGAAAAACAAACACGGAGGAAGTGACAGGAAAGGGTCTCCTAAAAGAGGTAAAATGGCACTCTCAAAGACCATGAAACGCAAAGTTGATGTAGAAAACAGGTCCTTCAATGATGACTGGACTGAAAAGTACGCATTTATCATGCCAACCTTCCGAAATGCGTCACCAGTATGCCTAATTTGCAGCGAAACTGTTGCTGTTGCAAAAGAATACAATCTGCGCCGTCACCACAACACAAAACATTCTAATTTCAAGGTTTCATATCCTGAACAGTCAGAGGCTCGTCAGAGAAAAATCGCCACATTGAAATCTGCCTACTCCCGTGCAAGTGGCATTATTACTCAAACTTTAACTGATCAAGAGAGAGCGACGTGTGCATCCCTGCAGGCTGCTTGGGTGCTTTGCAGACATAACCGGCCTTTCGCGGAAAGTGATGTTTTAAAGGAGTGCATGATCACCGTTTTGGAGGAACTTGCCCCCGACAAATCAATAGACAGAATTATTGCATCTGTCAAACAAGTACCTCTATCTGCCTCAACGAATGCACGTCGTGTGCACGTTTTGGCAGAGCAAGTGCAGAAAGCTGTCATTGACGGGGTTAAGGAAGCCAAATACTTTTCGCTAGCTATTGATGAGTCCACTGACAACACCGATATTTCACAGTTGTGCGTTTTGTCAGATACTTTGATGGCAAAGATTTCCGAGAAGAGCTGCTGGCATTGCTTCCACTGGAGGACAACACCACTGCTGACATCATCTTTGGAAAACTGGAGGATTTTTTTAAAAGCCATGGATTGCCCCTGGATAAAATCAACCTGACAGTGACAGATGGTGCACCTGCCATGATTGGAAAAAACAAGGGTCTGGTGAGCAGAATAAAGACTGTTGCTCCTAAAACTAACGCACTCCACTGTATCATCCATCAGAGCGTGCTGTGCGCAAAGCTAAGTGGGGAGCTCAAAGAGGTGATGGAGAAAACGATGAAAATTATCAACCACATCAGAGGAACTTCAAGCACGCAGCACCGCCTGTTCCGCAAATTTGTGCTTGAATCCCAGGCTTCTCATGATGACCTGTTACTCCACAATGACGTGCGCTGGCTTAGTAAGGGCAAAGCACTGGAGCGCTTTGTTGAACTCCGTGCGCAAGTAGTGGATTTTTTAAAACAAAGTAAATCCAAAGCGGCAGCTGACCATCTCCGCATCATGCAAGACACATTATACATGTGCAACGTTGCGTTTTTAACAGACATCTTCTCCCATTTGAATACACTTAATCTCCAGCTGCAAGGAAAAGGAAAATCAGTGGTGGATTTGGTGGAAAAACTTGATGCCTTTGGGAACAAACTCGATCTTTTCCACGCAGATTTGTTGTCAGGAGGCTGCTGCACTTTAACACACTGAAGACGGTGGGAGAAGGCAACGTAACAGACAAGATGAAGACATTCATCACACAATTAAAAGACAACTTTTCTGCTAGATTTGATGACTTTTTCATTTCCAGGGATGTCATTGGATTTGTGCGTGACCCATTCACCATCAGCCCAAGCGGAGAATTCTCCACAAACGCGGTGAAAATGTTGCCATTAGACGAGTCGGCCATTCAGAGCCAGCTGGCTGAAATTCAGGCCGCAGGCGACATGAAGTCGGCTCTCCGTGGTGCTGAAAGCCTGAGCGCATTTTGGGTATCTTGTCCCGAGACCTATGACACATTGAAAACGCTGGCTATGTATGTGCTCACCATGTTCGGTTCAACCTACACCTGCGAGGCTGCATTCTCCAAGATGAATTCGATAAAAACACAAGAGAGGAACCGACTGTCAACCCAGTCTTTGGAGGACTGTTTGCGCATAAGTCTGACAGCGGCCAAGCCTGATGTGAAAAAGTTGGTGTCAGAGGGGAAATGTAACTTTAGCCATTGATTAAGCACTGTGAGTAGCCCGTTTCAGCATTGTGATTTGAATTCAAGCCCACTTAACGTTTCATTTGATGTGCGAACATTATTTGTGACCTGTTTTGTTCTGGTACCAGGTTATTTATTTACAATGCTATTTTAAGTTTTTATACCTGAGGATTCTGCTAGTTTCAAGCATGTTGTTGAGACTTAGTAATAAAAAAAAACATATGTTATGTAAGGGCACGAGGAAAAGTTACGCGTTCGTTGTTTTTTTTTTTTTTTAAACCTGTTTGAAACAATAAATGCTTAACGCCGCAGTCTGTCTGAGTCTGTCCTCATTTTGGAGTGTAGCCTAAATATAGTCATAAATGGTGGTTAGTCTGACAAGAGACTCAGTTGTTATTTTTTGTTGCTTTAATAGTGTGGACAACCATTTTCTTTTTGGTCCTCACAATTTTGGAATCCGGTCGCGGGCCAGATTGAATGGCTCAGCGGGCCGGATTCGTCCCGCGGGCCGCCAGTTGATGATCAGTAATCTAATGGAAGACCAACTAAGTCAGGGCCTCAAACTCCAACCAATTTCACTCTAACCAGTTGCTTAATTAGGCTCTGATTCTTGCTGTTATTTAAACCTGTTCTTTAATTCCATGGCTTGTTGCTGCTCTCATTGTGCAATAGCAGACATTTCTGAAATTATTGATTTTCTCTTTTCTAAGAGCACTCTTAAAATGTTTTGGGGATCTGGGCAGATCAACATTCCTGAGTCCTTCATCTTTCTTTATTTTCAGATATTTTATGATGGATACAGTTTGCTGGTCATGTTTTGGCTTATTTTGTATCTCATTTTTGCTTCGTTGCTAAATAAGGAAAAAGAAACAAGGGGTCTGAGTCTTCAAGAGTAAGTCAAATTAAATTAATTGAAAAGAAATTAATTAGCTGCAAAAACAGCCCACTAATTAAGAAAACAGTTAACATGAAAACCTGAAGCCACTGGGGCCCTCCAGGACTGGAGTTGGGGACCCCTGCATTGGGGCATCTCTGACATTTTCAGTGCCTGACATCAGACTCTGGCACATTTTGCACTTCTGTTTGTTTTGTTTCACTAATAAAACCTAAACGTCAGCTTGTTAAAACATCATTCACGTTTCCCAAGAATAAGATAAAGCTGAGCATTAAGTCCTAATGATGGGTGATTCACAAATGATTTGTTCTTTTTAAACAACTCTTTTCAGTGAAGCATAGTGTAATGTCGGACCTCCAAGGAAAACACACAGGTAAGGTTCGTACAACAGCTGAGGAAGGAGGTAGAGATGTGACCGATGAGTGACATAAAAAGGTACTGGCATAGATACCTGGAGTCGACCCTTGAAGAGCATCTGCAAAAGAGAGTTTAAGTGACTGGTTCTGCACTGCTGAAGAGTGGCATCTCCTATAGCTTTACAATGGGAGTTTGAGATGGTGATTTAGCATCCAGCGGGGCCTACAATAAAGAAAGCATTTAACAGTCACTTGTGTCTCTTCTACAGTCTTCCTTGCTATCGGGTCGTTAACAATACATATCAGTTCAGTGACACTCACAGGGGGTGCTAAAGTAACTTCAGTAGATGATAAATAGCCCCTGTTAAAGTTACATGTTTTGTGTTACTGTGATCGGTAACATCTAAGTCAATCTTCATTTATAAACCTAGTTATGCAGACGTAAGCTTTATAATCACCATCTATATGCTCTTTCCAAATAGTTTTTATGAGTTTAATGAACTTCTCTAAAAGTTAACACTGGTGATTTTGCCATGTAAATTTATAATCAACTAATATTTTAATGAAGAGAGATGTGTATTGAAATGCCCATATTCAGTATAAGCGAATTTTCATTTGAGGAAAAAAATGAAAAATCTAAGCTATAAGGTGGGTCAATGAGGAAAGGGGGTGAACATATGCCTGTGCCCAATACTGGCAGTGCCACTGCTTCTTCTTTTTCTTCTTCATTTGCCTCTTTGCTGTCTCATGGTGATCAAATACCCAGTTAAGACAAATGGCACAGTATTTCCCTTATATATAGTGTAAATAAATTAAACAAAAACTACATTATAGAGCTGGGGTAACCCCACTTAATTATCAATAATATGGGTTTTTTGTTTTAAGAGAAAACATTACTGTGTAGAACAACACCAATGTGCCTTCCTGTGAATTGCAACAAAGAATGACAAGAACTTTAGGTAACACCAAGCCTTTGAAGTGGAAGACTGAAGAGGCAGGATCACTGCTCTAAATCAAGGTCATCTTCCTTGGGTCTGAGAGCAGAAATGGAAGAGGGATAAGTGATACCCACATCATTCCCCTGTGTACTCTTTAAAATAGTCCCAAAAGCGGTAATATTAAATCTAACACCTAGATAGGGGTATACAGTGTGAACGCTGGCCCCGGCACAGACAGACGGACATCATTTTTGCACCCACACACCGTTTATTTACACTTATTTACAATATACAAATGTCACGTGCACTCACGAACCCCAGTGCCTCCAGCACTGATTCCCCCAAGTCCAGGGCCCACAGTTCTGTGCCTTTCTTCCTGGCCGCCTCCTGTCCTCGCTCTCCAGCTCAGTCCGCTTCCTCCCGACTTCCACCAATGACTGGAGGGAGGCGGCCCCTTAAATAAGGCTCCCGGATGAGCCCCAGGTGTTCCGTCCTTAGCCACGCCCAAGCGTGGCGGAAGTGTCGGCTGGCTTCCTGGCCGCTCTCCGGGTGCCACACAAAGTCTTCCCCCCGGCACTTCCTGGTGTGGCGGAAGTGCTGGGCTCCCGGGATAATTAGGCACCGGGGCGCCGCCTGGCGGTGGCCACGGGTCCCTACAGGGCTGGGCTTCAAAGCCCTGTACCCGAGGCCCCCTATCTAACCAGGACGGACGCCCCCACTCGTTCTGGAGGAGGCACACGCCCTCCTCCGGTCCTCTAAGGCGTCCCGGCCGGGCTCCATCCCCGGCCGAGGGCCAAACGGGATGAACCGGCATCGGGGCGCCGCCTGGCGGTAACCACGGGCCCCTACAGGGTAGGGCTTCCATGCCCTCGACCCGTGGCTCCCAATAGAACCAGGACGGACGCCCCTCAGCGGTCTGGAGGAGGCACAAGCCCTCCTCACGTCCTCCTAGGCGTCCCGCCGGGCTCCAGCCCCGGCCGGGGACCACAACAGTTAGGTCCATAAATATTTGGACAGAGACAACATTTTCTAATTTTGGTTCTGTACATTACCACAATGAATTTTTAAATGAAACAACTCAGATGCAGTTGAAGTGCAGACTTTCAGCTTTAATTCAGTGGGTTGAACAAAATTATTGCATAAAAATGGGAGGCAACTAAAGCATTTTTAACACAATCCCTTAATTTCAGGGGCTCAAAAGTAATTGGACAATTGACTCAAAGGCTATTTCATGGGCAGGTGTGGGCAAGTCTGTCGTTATGTCATTATCAATTAATCAGATAAAAGGCCTGGACTTAATTTGAGGTGTGGTGCTTGCATGTGGAAGATTTTGCTGTGAACAGACAACATGCGGTCAAAGGAGCTCTCCATACAGGTGAAAGAAGCCATCCTTAAGCTGCGAAAACAGAAAAAACCCATCCGAGAAATTGCTACAATATTCCGAGTGGCAAAATCTATAGTTTGGTACATCCTGAGAAAGAAAGCAAGCACAGGTGAACTCAGCAATGCAAAAAGACCTGGATGTTCACGGAAGACAACAGTGGTGCATGATCGTAGAATCATTTCCATAGTGAAGAGAAACCCCTTCACAACAGCCAACCAAGAGAACAACACTCTCCAGGGGGTAGGCGTATCGATATCCAAGTCTACCATAAAGAGAAGACTGCATGAAAGTAAATACAGAGGGTGCACTGCAAGGTGCAAGCCACTCATAAGCCTCAAGAATTGAAAGGCTAGATTGGACTTTGCTAAAGAAGATCTAAAAAAGCCAGCACAGTTCTGGAAAAACATTCTTTGGACAGATGAAACCAAGATCAACCTCTACCAGAATGATGGCAAGAAAAAAGTATGAAGAAGGCGTGGAACAGCTCATTATCCAAAGCATACCACATCATCTGTAAAACACGGTGGAGGTAGTGTGATGGCTTGGGCGTGCACGGCTGCCAGTGGCACTGGGACACAAGTGTTTATTAATGATGTGACACAGGACAGAAGCAGCCGAATGAATTCTGAGGTGTTCAGAGATATACTGTCTGCTCAAATCCAGCTAAATGCAGTCAAATTGATTGAGCGGCGTTTCATGATATAGATGGACAATGACCCAAAACATACAGTCAAAGCAACCCAGGAGTTTACTAAAGCAAAGAAGTGGAAAATTCTTGAATGGCCAAATCAGTCACCTGATCTTAACCAAATCAAGCTTGCATTTCACTTGTTGACTAAACTTCAGACAGAAAGGCCCACAAATAAACAGCAACTGAAAGCCGCTGCAGTAAAGGCCTGGCAGAGCATTAAAAAGGAGGAAACCCAACATCTGGTGATGTCCATGAGTTCAAGACTTCAGGCTGTCATTGCCAGCAAAGGGTTTTCAACCAAGTATTAGAAATGAACATTTTATTTCCAGTTATTTGTCCAATTACTTTTGAGCTCCTGAAATAAAGACTATTGATGGTGTTGTTCTTCCAAGACCAATTGATGAATTGATAAAAGCCCAAAAATTTCAACAAGTTCCATATCTTATAGTTACTCTAATTATGTGTTTGGGGACCTCCTTGCAAATGTGAGTGTTTTATCTAAAGGTACTAGTTCAGTTTGGTAAAATGCATATTTATAATTTTTTTTTCTCCCCCTCATTTCATGCAAGTGATGGATTGCTCTGTGTTTCAGACTTATTGCCCTCCTGGGTGGAGTGATGGAATGACCAAAGAAATGGCAATTTCTGTCTTCAATGAAATAATAATTCCACCTGAAGTAAGTGGTGCAGATTAAAATTTCAGAAATGTACCCAGTTTTATTTAAGCCTCCACCAATATTTTGGAATTTGATTCCCTGCAAATCCTTTCATTCTTAATCACTGCAAAGTGTTACTTGAATGAATGAAAAACCTGTTTAGCCTTCTACTATGGTCTAGGAAATTTGCATGTAGGATTTTTATCCCCACATGAAGGCGTGTGTTCAGACGGTACTGGATAAACCTGCCCAAAGATGTGGTGGCTTGTGAAACACTACAAGAGCAGGACCTTCTGAGTTCTTTGCAGCACAACATATATAGAGCAATAAAATTGTCCTTTTTCTTTAATGCAGCTTTTGTGTCCCAAATTGAGGGTCTTGTTTTGTGTGTTACCTCTGGTTTGCAACAATTACCAGAATATTCTCTTACAGCGTGGAGTCAAAGAGGCATATGAATACATTTATGAGGAATATGTTGGAAATGTCACAGATCTGTTGGAATCAGAGATCTTTCACTAAAGATGTTTGGTGACCTGTTCATTGTGAAGCCATCTTTAATGATTGCTAATATTCACAGAAGTAAGTATTGCTAGCATTTCATTTGTTCCTTCCTAAAGCTTTATGATGTATGTCTGTAATCTTTGAAGAAAATGTTAAACACAAATGTAATTAATCTGTCCTTTTGTAAGTTAAGTCATGACCGACTTATCCTCCAAACGCATATCCATTCCCTTTGCCATTGCTGAAAGTTTTCCTCCCTTCCCCTGTTCACCTTTTTCTTAGATGCTGGTCTGCCTGTGTACTTCTATGAATTTCAGCATCGATCAAAAATTTATGATAATATAAGACCCAGTTTTGTCACAGCTGATCATAATGACGAGATTAGGTTTGTTTTTGGAGCATGCTTCTGGAATGGAACACTTCAGTTCAAAGGTAATGTGATGCGCTCTCTCTACTGTTTGCAGAGAAAAATGCTATTTTTCTCAAAGGATGTCGTCCTCTCCACACAGTTGAGGAGAACTAATTTTGTTTTTTTGCATTGCTTATATAGCATCCTTCAGCTTTTACTTTTAGATCAAAAAGAAAAGTGGATTTTTTTTTAATGAACAAACCTATGTTAATTAACTAAATAATCCAAATTTTATAATCTGCTGCACTATGAGAAATTAACCAGTTAACTCAATTTACATTACCATTAATTGCACCCCACATTTAATACTTTAGCCAAATATTAAATCGCTGCCCTATTTTTACCTTTATGGCCAAGCCAGTTAAAAGTATTATCAAAAACACACAAATTAATCATTTAAATTCAACTGCATGAATTATTTACCGTATTTACTTGTGTATCACGCGCCCTCGTGTAAGATGCGCACCCTAATTTTTACAAAAAAAAAAGTCCTAAAACTTGTACCACACAAACATTGCCGGCCTGGTACTTGCTTGCAATTGCAGCTTTACTTGGAGACTGACTTCTTCACTCTAACAGAGCATAGGGAAATTGCTTGTTCCCAGCAGAAGCAACACGACACTCATGTCATGTCGGGTGCAACAACATCCAACAGTGATGTCTAACTCCAGTGCCCACTAATGTCTCCTTTGTTTCGTCTTTCATGGATGGTATTCTGCAGCTCAGTGATTTGGCATTCTCTACACGGTACATCCAACCACCAGCACGTCCACATATTCTCTCCCGACATTTAACTACGTGCTGCAATTGCCTCTTTGTTTTTATCAATGGTAAACTTAAACTAGAAGTTCAACAAATTTCTCACAGTAATAACTGAAACATAGTTATCTTGCTCAAAACTTTACCTACACCATTACATCCCTCTTCCCTTTTTTCCTTTCTTCGCCCCTAAACCTGCACCCTCATTAGCTATTATCCAAACCAATAAAATAAGTTAACCTAAATACCAGCATTTTTACTTTTAAGTTTAAAGCATTCTAAATATAATTCTATTTAACAAACTGCATAATAAAAAAAAAAGTTTTGATCCAATTTTAATTACATTGAGTATTGCTATTACCACCATGTAGCTCAAGTTTTAAAGGGCTATACTTACTATGTGTTTTTTCTTGGTAGAGTAATCATCCTCTTTAATAAAAGCCCTGTGTACGTCCTGTGTCCGTGTGTATGTCTTCTGGTGAAGTGCGCATGCGCGGGGTCACACGGCACGGGTTCAGTATCTTCCTGTGCATTCCCTGTGCAGACACACACATAGGCGCATGAGAGACAGACACGCACACACGGGCAGGTGCACAACAGACACACGCACACACACAGGCGCCCACGCGACAGACACACGCACACACACACACAGGCGCGCGCGGGACGCACACACACACACACAGGTGCACGCGGGACGCACACACACACACACGTGTGCGCGTGCATAGTTGCAGTGTTACTTTTCTTGGTTGTTTATTAATTTTTCAACTGTTAATTTTTTTCCCTGTGCTTAAAACTCATTAAAAGAGGTGTTTTTAGCGAGTGGGTTGGAAGGCTATAGTGCGAACTCTTCCAGTCGCACACACACAGGCGCCCACGCGACAGATACACGCACAGACACTCAGGCGCCAGCGGGACGCACACACACACACACAGGTGCACGCGGGACGCACACACACACACACACAGGCACGCGCGGGATGCACACACGCGCACACACACACAGGTGTGCGCGTGCATTGTTGCAGTGTTACTTTTCTTGGTTGATTATTAATTTTTCAACTGTTCATTTTTTTCCCTGTGCTTAAAACTCATTAAAAAGGTGTTTTTAGCGAGCGGGTTGTAAGGCTAGAGCGCGAACTCTTCCAGTCTTAGTTTTCTCAGTTGTTCAAGGTTTTCTTAGTGTTATTCAATGTTTTTATATTTAGTTTACTATTACGCTGTGCAATCAGTGGTATAATTAACTATATTTGTGCTTAAAAACGTAACAAAATATATATTTGCATACAGTTCATACGGTCTGGAATGGATTAATTGTATTTACATACAATCCTATGGAGGGAAATTACTTCGGTTCACGACCAAATCGGGTTACAACCAGAGTTTTGGAACGAATTATGGTCGTGAGCCGAGGTTCCACTGTATTACTGTCATACTAAATTACAGGCATTTTACAGAAATACAAACCTGTATTACTGAGAGAGAAAATTAAAGGCACACAATACAGTGACGTATATTACAGCTACATACAAGGTCCCTTGCCATTTAATATAGACTGTTCCTACTAATGTTTATACACTACTGTTCTAGCACCCGTTATTGCAACGGGCTTAATGTCTAGTATATATATATTGCTCTACTTTCCCCTATTGTATTATTAATATATAGCCTTAAAATGCCTAATCCCACAGACTTACCACTGTTTATAAGGTATTATTCTATATTACTTATCCCCACCGTCCCTTCTATATCTATAACCTCATGCAATTAGATGTAGTGAAAAGACAAACAGGAGTTAGGTTACACATAAAATAATGTATTACTGATAATATTCATAAATAATAATGTGCAAAGTACATTTGAATATTGGCAACCATGCAACCTGATTAAATGGTGATGTGTAGCTCAGATGGCACACAGACTTGTAGTTACTTAAAATGTCTCTAGTTAAGGCATCATTGGTGCTCAGCTTTCAGCCACATGTCTGTTCAATATGGCTGACGCTATGCTCTTCATTGTGTTGTCTTCATCAGTTCATGGTGTGATGGTCTTCATCAGTTGTTAGCAAGAGATGCTTCTTTTTCAGATGTTAGTAAGAAACAGATACTTCTACATCATCACAGGTTAGCAAGAGAGATGCTTCTTCATCATATGTTGGTTAAAGAGAGACAGAATGTGGTTGAGCAAGCAAAATTATGGGCTTTCTGTCCAACCCCTACAGCCAATAGGCCTTCATGGTACTTAAAGGCCTCTGAGACAAGCCAATTCCAAACAGC
>NC_053162.1:103772182-103790314 GCF_016835505.1 Polypterus senegalus | reverse complement strand
TGATGGCTCTGGTAAGATAAATGACATATACTATCGTATTTTCTTGTCTACATTTGTGTATGCCTGAGAAAAACCTGAATATCCACTATTCACAGAAGAATCATTTTAAAAGCTGTTCTGAATTATAACAAAAATCAAATGCATTTAATCTTGCCCAATTTGTCACTTGACAAGAATGGCAGTGTAATATCCTGGTTTATGTTAACAGTACACACATCCCACATGTTGTGGCTTCAATTGAGGATTTAGCTGCTAGGTAACCCCATGCCCAGTTACTTACAGTTTCTATTAGATGTGTTGTATTAAAACAATGGCATCCAGGGGCCTTATGAATAACGCAGTGCACAGAATTCACAATAACACGTGTCATACAGACACAAGTGTAAATGTGCGTATGCATAAAATTCAGATGCATAACAGTGCGTAAGCTACCTTCCATGCACTTCAGCTCCATAAATCCCAGTCAGTGTAAAAAGTAATGCACATGTATGCGCCTGTCGCCTCACCCAGTCTCCAGTCTCCTCTCGGAATTACACCCCGTGCAGAAACTCTAGAGACAGCGTTTGTATTAACTTGTGGATTTTTCTGTGAGTATTTGGTAGCAGTGTCACAAAGTCATCTCCGTAAGACTGCGTTAGCTGCAGAGCTCAGCTCAGAGCGAAATAAGGTGAATGGGAGAGGAGATGATGACGTGACTCCCCCACCCGCCTTAACTGTCAATCCCCCACAAACACAGTCTCTCGGAATTTGCATAAGCACAGCCCTTCACCTGCAATTTTAACTTAGTTACAAAGTGATCAAAACTCTCGTTTATATCCCAAGCGTCCTCTCATTAAACTTGTATCCCGCATTACCCGTGGGCATGACAAACGCCAACGGCAGCGTGTCTATGAACTTAATTTAAACTTTAGGTTTACACTGTGCTTTGTTTCCGAAGTAGCAGCACTCATGAATATGGTTGTATATGTCACTCACTCGCTTGTTATTGTTTCACTGCCTTCTCAATTATATAATGCATGTTTTCCTCAGCGCTTTTTGGAGCTCTTCCTGGTTTTCTACGTACTGCGTTGACAGTCAGTTCACGTGATTACATGGGAGGCGTGATGAAGTCATACGGGCTTTCGAGCTCAACTCCATTAAAGAATATGGAGAAAAATAGCTTCCAGTTATGACCATTACGCGTAGAATTTCGAAATGAAACCTGCCCAACTTTTGTAAGGAAGCTGTAAGTAATGAGCCTGCCAAATTTCAGCCTTCTACCTACACGGGAAGTTGGAGAATTAGTGATGAGTCAGTGAGTGAGTCAGTCAGTGAGTCAGTCAGTCAGTGAGGGCTTTGCTTTTTATTAGTATAGATTACTCTACCAAGAAAAAAACACATAGTAAGTATAGCCCTTTAAAACTTGAGCTACATGGTGGTAATAGCAATACTCAATGTAATTAAAATTGGATCAAAACTTTTTTTTATTATGCATTTTGTTAAATGGAATTATATTTAGAATGCTTTAAACTTAAAAGTAAAAATGCTGGTATTTAGGTTAACTTATTTTATTGGTTTGGATAATAGCTAATGAGAGTGCAGGTTTAGGGGTGAAGAAAGGAAAAAAGGGAAGAGGGATGTAATGGTGTAGGAAAAGTTTTGAGCAAGATAACTATGTTTCAGTTATTACTGTGAGAAATTTGTTGAACTTCTAGTTTAAGTTTACCATTGATATAAACAAAGACGCAATTCCAGCAAGTAGTTAAATGTCGGGAGAGAATATGTGGATGTGCTGGTGGTTGGATGTACCATGTAGAGAATGCCAAATCACTGAGCTGCAGAGTGCCATCCATGAAAGATGAAACAAAGGAGACATTAGTGGGCACTGGAGTTAGACATCACTGTTGGATGTTGTTGCACCCGACATGACATGAGTGTCATGTTGCTTCTGCTGGGAACAAGCAATTTCCCTATGCTCTGTTAGAGTGAAGAAGTCAGTCTCCAAGTAAAGCCGCAATTGCAAGCAAGTACCAGGCCGGCAATGTTTGTGTGGTACGAGTTTTAGGACTTTTTTTTTGTAAAAATTAGGGTGCGTGTCTTACATTAAGGCACGTAGTACATGAGTAAATATAGTAAATAATTCATGCAGTTGAATTTAAATGATTGATTTGTGTGTTTTTGATAATACTTTTAACTGGCTTGGCCATAAAGGTAAAAATAGGGCAGCGATTTAAAATTTGGCTAAAGTATTAAATGTGGGGTGCAATTAATGGTAATGTAAATTGAGTTAACTGGTTAATTTGTCATAGTGCAGCAGATTATAAACTTTGGATTATTTAGTTAATTAACATAGGTCTGTTCATTAAAAAAAAAATCCACTTTTCTTTTTGATCTAAAAGTAAAAGCTGAAGGGTGCTATATAAGCAATGCAAAAAAACTAAATTAGTTCTCCCAACTGTGGGGAGAGGACGACATCCTTTGAGAAAAATAGTATTTTCCTCTGCAAACAGTAAAGACGTCACCAGTTTGCTATAGTTTTAACCCATTATCCCTCAGCCATAAGGTTTTGTACATTTCTCCATCTACTTTCTACAGTTATTGACTTTATTTCTGGATTCTGTGACAAAATAGTTTTAGTTTAGCTCTTTTTGAGTTGGTTCAGCCACGTCTACTAAACTTTATGCATTTTTTGTAAATGTTACAAAATAGGGGTTTGGGCAAAGATTGATTTGCATTTTCAAGGTTTATCACTAGTTGTATTTAATAGTTCATCTTTAATACTCTATTTGCAAAACCTTTAACTTGCTAATTTTAGCAGTTTGTGTAGGTGAGGTGTGAGGTTTTTTTTGTTTAGGTAAGTATGGTCTGGCAGAGTCTGAACTCACTTTTTTTTTTTTTTTAAATCTGAATATGCTTTTTATTACAGGATTGCATAGAGCCAAAAGACCATCCAAGGGAGCAACTACATCCACTGCTGAAGAGCCAGTTACTCCAACACTCATTCTTCCCACTTTCTAAGAGATAATATGCATCCAAAATGTAAGATATGCGCCTACGAAATCATACACTAGAAAAATAATTCAGTCTTATTGGTTAAACATGAAATATAAAGAAGGGCTACTTCCTCCACCCAAGTAAGGAGAGAGAGAGAGCGCATCACATTACCTTTGAACTGAAGTGTTCCATTCCAGAAGCATGCTCCAAAAACAAACCTAATCTCGTCAGTATGATCAGCTGTGACAAAACTGGGTCTTATATTATCATAAATTTTTGATCGATGCTGAAATTCATAGAAGTACACAGGCAGACCAGCATCTAAGAAAAAGGTGAACAGGGGAAGGGAGGAAAAATTTCAGCAATGGCAAAGGGAATGGATATGCGTTTGGAGGATAAGTCGGTCATGACTTAACTTACAAAAGGACAGATTAATTACATTTGTGTTTAATATTTTCTTCAAAGATTACAGACATACATCATAAAGCTTTAGGAAGGAACAAATTAAATGCTAGCAATGTGTACTTCTGTGAATATTAGCAATCATTAAAGATGGCTTCACAATGAACAGGTCACCAAGCATCTTTAGTGAAAGATCTCTGATTCTAATGGATCTGTGACATTTCCAACATATTCCTCATAAATGTATTCATATGCCTCTTTGACTCCACACTGTAAGAGAACATTCTGGTAATTGTTGCAAACCGGAGGTAACACACAATACAAGACCCTCAATTTGGGACACAAAAGCTGCAGTAAAGAAAAAGGACAAGCTTAATGCTCTATACAGTATATGTTGAAGTGCTGAAATGCTGAAAAGAACTCAGAAGGTCCCGCTCTTGTAGTGTTTCACAAGCCACCACATCTTTGGGCAGGTTTATCCGGTACCGTCCGAACACACGCCTTCGTGTGGGGATAAAAATCCTACATGCAAATTTCCTAGACCATAGTAGAAGGCTAAACAGGTTTTTCATTCATTCAAGTAACACTTTGAAATGACTAAGAATGAAAGGATATGCAGGGAATCAAATTCCAAAATATTGGTGCAGGCTTAAATAAAACTGGGTACATTTCTTAAATTTTAATCTGCACCACTTACTTTAGACAGAAATTGCCATTTCTTTGGTCATTCCATCACTCCACCCAGGAGGGCAATAAGTCTGAAACATAGAGCAATCCATCGCTTGCATGTAACGAGGGGGAAGAAAAAAAAAAGATAAATATGCATTTTACCAAACTGAAGTGAAATTGCAGCATTTAACAAAAAAAACAAAAACAAAAAACACATCACACACAGAGCTAGCTATAAATAGCACCTTTAGATAAAGCACTCACATTTGCAAGGAGGCCCCCAAACTCATAATTGTTAACTCCTATAAGATATGGACCTTGTTGAAATTTTTGGGCTTTTATCAATTCTTCAATTGGTCTTGGAAGAACAACACCATCAATCGTCATTGGCGAAATTCCAAATTTGAACTAAAGAAAAGAAATATAAAGGAATTGTTAAACTCTGGTACTCAGTCTTACTCATTTTATGAGTCATTAAGTCTTTACCTCTAAATAAGAAAAATAAATTATGATTTTAACTATTAGACAACATTTATTGACTTAGGTCTTATATTTTTATTTATGTGTTCAGTATATTGTGACCAGGCACTCCTCAGATAGATTTATCTTAAATAGAACCAGAAGGTTGCAGTGATGGGCATGCATGCTATCCATTAATCTTCCCAATTAGATAAACTCATCTCTGGACATCAGTGGGGCATGGGGAGCACATACCAAAATAGAGTGATTTTAGTGGAAGGGCGATTGAAGCGGCACAACAAAAAGCCTGTCCAGAATGGTTAGAGTCTCAGGACAACTGCAGTGCAGTAAATTTTTCCTGTTTTTTTCCAGTGCCAAATCAAGCAACTCCCAATATTCTTTAGAAACATTAAAAACCTTCTCAAAATACTCAAACTTTAATCCAACTCCCATTCAACTACATCTGAAAATTAAGTTTGGCAACACAAAAGGTCTGCATTTTTGTGTAATGAAACCAATGTTGCTGCTCCCAACTCTGGTTCTATTTCTTATAATTAGAACGGCTTTCAGGCACATCTTGTAAATTAAGCTTTTGCCATGTGTTTGATTTTTCAAAATCCAAATGCTTTTGAAAATCTTTGGGATGTTATCATTTGTGGTTACAAAAGTAAACAAATCACAGGCAAGCAATTAGGAATTCTGCAGTTTCATAAGTTTTTCACATAAACCCAAAGACTGTTGAAATAGTTAAACATACAGTTAGGTCCATAAATATTTGGACAGAGACAACTTTTTTCTGATTTTGGTTCTGTACTTTACCACAATGAATTTTAAATCAAACATCAGATGCAGTTGAAGTGTCGACTTTCAGCTTTAATTCAGTGGGTTGAACAAAAAGATTGCATAAAAATGTGAGGCAACTAAAGTATTTGTTTTAACACAATCCCTTTATTTCAGGGGCTCAAAAGTAATTGGACAAATAACTGGAAATAAAATGTTCATTTCTAATAAAAACCCTTTGCTGGCAATGATAGCCTGAAGTCTTGAACTCATGGACATCACCAGATGTTGGGTTTCCTCCTTTTAAATGCTCTGCCAGGCCTTTACTGCAGTGGCTTTCAGTTGCTGTTTGTTTGTGGGCCTTTCTGTCTGAAGTTTAGTCTTCAACAAGTGAAATGCAAGCTTGATTTGGTTAAGATCAGGTGACTGACTTGGCCATTCAAGAATTTTCCAATTCTTTGCTTTAATAAACTCCTGGGTTGCTTTGCATGTATGTTTTGGGTCATTGTCCATTTGTATCATGAAACGCTGCCCAATAAATTAGACAGCATTTAGCTGCATTTGAGCAGACAGTATATCTCTGAACACCTCAGAATTCATTCGGCTGCTTCTGTCCTGTGTCACATTATCAATAAACACTAGTGTCCCAGTTCCACTGGCAGCCATGCACGCCCAAGCCATCACACTGCCTCCACCGTGTTTTACAGATGATGTGGTATGCTTTGGATAATGAGCTGTTCCACGCTTTCTCCATACTTTTTTCTTGCCATCATTCTGGTAGAGGTTGATCTTGGTTTCATCTGTCCAAAGAATGTTTTTCCAGAACTGTTCTGGCTTTTTTAGATGTTCTTTAGCAAAGTCTTCCGTGGATATCTAGGTCTTTTTGCATTGCTGAGTTCACCAGTGCTTGCTTTCTTTCTCAGGATGTACCAAACTGTAGATATTGCTACTCGTAATATTGTAGCAATTTCACGGATGGGTTTTTTCTGTTTTCGCTGCTTAAGGATGGCTTCTTTCACCTGAATGGAGAGCTCCTTTGACCGCATGTTGTCTGTTCACAGCAAAATTTTCCACATGTTAGCACCACACCTCAAATCAATAATCAATAACAATAATGAAATAACGACGGACTTGCCCACACCTGCCCATGAAATAGCCTTTGAGTCAATTGTCCAATTACTTTTGAGCCCCTGAAATGAAGGTGAAAGTCTGCACTTCACTGCATCTGAGTTGTTTCGTTTAAAATTCATTGTGGTAATGCACAGAACCAAAATTAGAAAAAAGTTGTCTGTCCAAATATTTATGGACCTAACTGTATGAACAACATTGACATTAAAACAAAGTAAACAGAGGTTTACAAGTAGGTTATTGACTTGCATATTTGTTTTTAACACATTGATCCTAAACATGCAGTTCACTTGATGATAAGAACTGGTATTTTTACACATAATTTTACAACTAACTGATCTGGCTACATTTAAAAGTTCCTCTTCAGTCTTCTGTCGCAAGCACTGGATGAACAAGCCGGTGTCAGAATCGTCACAGGAGGTCAGGTTAGCAACTGTCTGGACATACAAAATATTTTCAGTTTCAGATTGGTTATATCACATTTGCAGACATTCACATAATACTTAAGACCAGCATGTCCTATTCTAGTGTTAAAATGATCACCAAGCTAGTGAAATATACAAAAGCCAAATAGTCTGAGAATGCGATTTCCATAAAATAGTTACTAATGTCAGTAAACATTTGGATGATGTACAATTCGTGTTTACAACGTATACAGATGTTACATTATTCAATTCATTAATCCTTTATATTAAACACAGGCATCAAGGAAAAAGAAAAAAAAAACACACACACACACACACACACACATAAAAAGGTTAACAGCAGTGCAAAATTTCCTGGGATTACAATCACAAAGATCTGTACACTATATGGGGAAACTGCATCAAAATTTAGGCAGATATGGTTAGATATTGTTTAGATTTATGAGGCATTTGTAAATGTTAGAGAAGCCAATACCAACCACCAAGGTTGTTCCCCTGCAGGTTGGAGGGCCTACAAGCAGGGTGGGATGCAGATTAACGTCATACCTAGGATTGAGCAATTGCAGTTTAAGGGTTTTGCTGAAGGGCCCAACAAAGTTGAGTCACTTTTGAAGTTTATGGGATTTGAACCAGCCACCTTCCAATTGCCAGTGCAGATCTCTAGCCTCAGAGCCACCACTCCACCCATCAGGATTGCAGGACAAAATCTTTCTTCTGATACTAACCATCTCTCAGAGGTTTTAGTAAAGTCATACAGTTTTGAAACCTTCCTTTTAGGAGGTTTACTTCTGGACATCTGGTTCTCATTGCACTAGTAAGTGACAGTACAAAAATGCTAATCAAAAATTAAAACCATAAATAAACCAGGTGCTTACTTCAATAATCTAAATGATCAATTGTGTGTCAATGAAAACAGACAATAAGTACTTATCAATAAAACTTGGAATTAACATAAGAACATTTTTTGTTTTGCATCACTTGCCATCTCCCTACCCAGAATTACATGTTACCAAACCAAACTGAAATTCATTATGTTTAAACATAACCTGAAAGCTTGTTACCTTTTTAACTGGGTCTATATTTTCTGTGACTATGCCTAAGATAACTTCACTCTCAGAAATGGCTTTATGAAATAATCCAGGTGATAAAGGAGATAAAACCTGAAAAAACTTAGCACATTAAAATGAAAGTTTACATATTAAAATGAAAGTTTACACATTAAAATGAATTTTTACACAAAAAACACTGCAGGATATATTTCAGATGAAACACTTGTCCCGACCCCCTGGGATTTCCAGTATCCACCGTATGCCACCTGGTCAATGGGCATTTCCCCCCACGCTCTGATCTCTGCCTGTTGTCGGGTGCGATGTTTGACCGCCATTGACCCTTTTGTCAGTCGTGCATAAGGAAGATGGTCTGCCGATCTTAGCCTTGATCCTAAAAACTGGGGCTGATCATCTTTGTAATCTGAGACAGACCTTCGGGACCCTGTAAAGTGTCCAAAGGTAAGTCATCAATGGGGCGGAGCAGGCATCCTGCTCCTATCTGTGTACAGCGCCAGGGGCGGTGTGTACAGAGAGTACAGAGAGCGTGAGTGGCAGACCCAGCGAGAGGATGTACAAGAAAACTTTAGAGAGAATCTATTACACACCCAAGGAACCTGGTAGTACAGCCAAAAACACCCCATGGGCATCCCGTTACCTCGCCCACCTTACAAAACCATGCCCTTTATAAAGCAAATCATAAAGTAGAAGACAACAAGGTGTCTTAAAAACAATAACTTTATTGATGCTATGCCTATATGCAATAATTGGTTTAGTGAACCAAATATTACAAATGTGTCCATCTGGTATGTATTTTTTCTCTTGACATTCAGTACATTGTTCCCCTAAATGTTGAACAGAGCTAAACACATAAGCCCAGACGACTGAGCGACCAATTATTGTCATAATGAATCTTTTTTTTATTAGATATAATATAAGGAGAAAACCTTCTATAGGTTGTATTACGTGTCACGCTGGGCAGTGACCAGGGGACTCATGTATAAACAGTGCGTACGCACAGAAATGTTGCGTAAGAACTTTTCCACGTTCAAATCGCGATGTATAAAACCTACACTTGGCGTAAAGCCACGCACTTTTCCACGGTACCTCATACCTTGTCGTACGCAAGTTCTCCGGTCGGTTTTGCAGACTGGCGGCATCCAGCATCAAAGCAGTGCTACTGTTCCTGTGTGGATGCTCCTTATTTTCCTGATGCTGCTTTATAAATACACTGAAACTAACCGCACATTGTTTATTAGTGTCATGCATCTGATTGTAATTAACTTGTAACAATATAATGGTCCAGGGAATAGCCATAGTATTCCAAATACCATAACTGCTTTGGCGTTGTTACTCTCACTGCACTTTCTTTTTCTTCTTTCAGCTGCTCCCGTTAGGAGTTGCCACAGCGGATCATCTTTTTCCATATTACTCTCACTGCACAACTCGGAGTATTTATATCACTGTAACTAAGTGGGGAATCACAGCAGCAGCTGATCGGAAAGAGAATTATCGGGATACAGACTCAAGCGCATGCTACCTCAGCCACGGCAAAACATTTCAAAGCCTTTCTTGTACGGACATCACGGTTTAGAAACAGTTTCATCCCAAGAACTATAAACGCACTCAATCATTTGCTCCTTGTAGAACTGTTTGTACTTATAAGTACAATCACCCCACTGTAAACTTGCACTATAGTTATAATATTGCACAACCTGAGCCACTTTATAAGGTGCGTATTTACATATGATGACGATATAATTTTTAAGATGAAATGTAGCAAAATATGTTTATTATATTATACAGGCTAAACTTTAACTTCATTTAAATAATCCATATTCTTCACTGGGACTGGCGTGAAGGATAGAATAAATAAGCTTACAGATGGCTTAACATCTATTACAGAGCTGATTGTGTGACGATCGGTTACTTGGAGAAAGAAAAGCAAGGACTGCAGGGGTCGGCCACGCCAATATATATTGAATATAAAACAGAAAGAGAAAATAACGACACAGCTAAAAAAGCAGCGGCAAATTTCGACATAAGTTAAATGCTTGTATCATGAGCACGAGGCGACTATGCAGTGTCCGCAACGAACGTGGCCATCCACCGTGCATAAGATATCATATTGACATTAGTGGGCGAAGAGGCCACCCATTCTTTCTCTGTCTAGAGCCGCCCATGAGTACTGCTGCAATAAATAATTACATCGAAGGTTGCACACAATCTCTGCGCCGAGAAACCCATGTTTAATAACGTGCTTTAACTCCTATCATCATGAAAATTATATCACGTATACATCTCAGTATTTTAGTTATTCAGAGAGCTGTAATATCACGAATGTAATGGATTCTGTGTCCAGTCGGAGGAAGAGTGCCGGTTTAAGAAGCAAGTAGTGATTCACACACATAGAGCACATAGAAGATCAAATACAAAACAAAGCATTTAACATGCTACTTTAATTATGATGTGATTTGAGAAACTGGTTAATTAAACGATTTTAAGATGATGTTTATGATGTTCTACTTTAATGACAAAATAAACTACATGATTAAAGTGGAAATTTCTAGATTGAACTTGACATTTCGTGCTTTTTTCCCCCACTGTGTCCCTTTTATTCTCTGTATTCTAATAAGCTTTCATATGACACTCAGACGGTGGGCTATGACTCGTCTTTTCATGGCGACAGATATCTGAGCTTTCAAGTTTCTCCAACATGCTATGTCACTCGATCAACTTCCTTTTGTAGATTATAGCATGGTTTAATTTAACAAATAGTATGTTTTTCCTTTGCCTCCACTTGGTATTCGCTTAAATTCTTATATTTTCCCCCGTGCTTTTCCCATTGTCTTTTCACATAAGGCTGAGCTTAAGGGCGATTTATATTGATTTGCATACTCAAAGAGGCGTAATTCTGGGAGGAGTTGGGGCGGGACATAAGGCGCGTGCACGAGCGTTAGTTTTCACGCTGACCGGGATTTATGTAGCGGAAGAATGTGAAAGTTGGAGTACGCACAGATTCCTGCATCTGGATTTTTCTGTGCATAAGCACATTTCGGCTTTTGTGCTTACGCCATGTTATAGTGCGAATTCTACGCACGGCCTTATACATGAGGCCCCTGGTTTTCCATGTTCTAGCTGCTGAGTCTTGGTTCCTCTGACAACAGAAACAAAACAAAATACAAACAAACAGCCGAAAGAAAACATAACACAAATAGATCTTGTTTAGCATGGATAATGCAATTTGCTTAGGTTTCTGTAAATTAATGTTGGCTTTAAAAAAAAAGCAGTAATGGTGATTAGAGAAAAGTTCAAAAGCTGCTGTCCGAATCTTAGACTTTGTTGCATGGTGCATCTTTTGTATAAGCCGAAAGTGTTTACTTCAGCAACAAACTGCTTCAGACAGTTAAGAGTATGAATTTTACTCTGTTTCACAATTCTTAATCAACACAAGGGTTTAACCATATAAAACACCATGTGTATTAATCTTTTAATACTGATCTGTTGACAGATGCTAGAAACACAAGGGTGCATTTCCTCAGGATTAGATTCTAGTAAAAGACAAGTGTACCCATCCTGAGATTCGGAACCCAAATGATATGCTAAACAAGACCCAGTTAATATATCTTACACAGGTCCTGACCACGTAAGCTACAACAGACGTTACATAATGCTTCATTAAAATCAATCCGGCTCTGTGACTGCGATGGCTGACAAGTGTTTGAGAAATTATACACAGGTCTTGAGACTTCAGCCTTGAAGTTGAACAATCTTTAACACTGTGCTTAAATACGTCACCGGCCATCTTAGAGTCACTCTATGGGAAAAAAAGAAAAGAAATGTCAAGCGAAAAAATGTGTTGTAATGGATGAGTGAACAATACACTTACAGTATGCACAAACAAGCACAGCTGAGGTTCAAGAGAAACAGAACAATTGTTTCAACGATCGATGACCAGTGGCAAGTAGATTTAGCAGAGATGTCTTATTACTCAAAATTCAATGATAGATGTAAATTTATCCTCACGTGTATCGATGTGCTCTCAAAATATGCTTGGGCTGTGTAAGTAAAAGGCCAAGACATGGAAAGAAGTTTCTCGGGGTTTTAGTTTGATCTTTAGACAGGGTAGAGCTCCTAAGAAGCTACAGACAGACCAAGGCAAAGAATTTTATAACACATTGGTACAAAAACTATTAAAACAGAACAATATTGTACATTTTTGTCATGAACAATGATGTAAAGGCCAGCATAGTAAAACGATTCAATAGCACCTTAAAGTCCAAAATGTGGAAATATTTTACATATGCCAATATTTTTCGGTATATAGATGTCTTGTCAGACTTTCTGCAGAGTTTTAACCACAGTTTTCACACTACAATTAAAGCAAGACCTGTAGATGTGACTCCTGAAAATGCTCTGAGTGCTCTGAGAAAACAGTCTATGGCAGGTCAGTGCAGAGAAAATCTACTCTGTGCACTTTGAAAATAGGTGATCATGTCTGAGTTTCAAAATTAAAAGGTGTATTTGAAAAAGACTATGAGCAGTCATTTACAGATGAGATATTTATTATCGTGGACTGTTTTAAACGGATCAAACCTGTATATAAACTAAAAGATTACGCAGGTGATGAAATTCAAGGGACATTTTATGCAGAAGAGTTACAAAAAATAAACCCCAATGCTAACCAGGTGTACCGCATCCAGAAAATTCTAGCCACTCACGGGCGTGGTGGAAACAAGCATGTGTTGGTAAAATGGCTTAGTTGGGACAAGAAATTTAACAGTTGGGTCAAGGCTTCAGAAGTGAAAGTCAAGGAGTTGAGAAAGCAAGAAAAAGGCTTTTTGTATCACCTGTGAACCCATTTACCCCCCAGCCCCAGTGTAAACTGCACGAACAAAGAATGTGATTTTAAAATTTTATAAAAAAATACTTCACTGTAGAACAGTTTTATGTGGCAAATTAATGTATACTATAATTGTGAAGAAATAACTTTGACTTGAAAAATATCGAACTTATCCTTTAAGGAATACATAACGGCAAATATATCAATGAGATGTGTCATTTTTAATATTTTTAATAAATCATATATCCAAACCCTGACACCATCAACTCTTCAAACAAAACCCAGCTGCCAGGATGCACTAAGTTCTTAGTAAACACTAAAAGGAAAACATGACTAGACTGAGATGTGAGGAGCTGCGCCATGGCCTGCTCTGCCAACAGTTCTGTAAAATTATATAGAAGAGACCTAATGCTAGACCATTACTTGAGAGGATGTGAGAGTGGTAGCACTAATACAGTACTTTTTTAAATTGGGGGGCAGAACTCATTTTAATAATTACTAATGTAAATCTGAATGACAGTGGAAATGTTGACCAGGATGCTAAATCTCTTAGACCAGTGAGGACCTAACAGTAGTTAAAAGTGATGACATTGCTTAGGAGTGGAGAAATGTCTATAAGCTAGAGGATTTTATGGGTGAAGGTGCAACATTTACAGTTGGAATGTAGAGCAAGGAATGCTGATTTTGACATATTGGATATCCAGAGAGATGAGATGCTTATTGGTATCATGCAATTTTTAGAAATTTTGAGGGACCTTTCCATTGGCTTTGCCAAAGAAAACCAAATTTAATCAACATACACCAATAACTTGAAGGAATATCTCCTCCCAATATTTTTTTCAAATGTAACTTACCAAATGTACTGTAAATTGTAGTGAGGGCCAAAAATATTTTTTATCTCATGTTTTCATGGAGAATGGAGATAGCACATTTTCTGATAGATTGGGCAACAGTATAGACCAACACCGGACCACAGCAAATAATTTATTGATTCATTCATTTAGGCCCAGATCTCGTAAGGTCCTGCCATAGCATTTCAACCGGTTTGAGGTGTGGAGTTTGACTGAGCCATTGCAATACGTTAATTCTTTTCTTTTTTAGCCATTCTATTGTAGATTTGTTGGTGTCCTTGGGATCATTGTCCTGTTGCTTACCCAGTTTCGGCCAAGCTTTAGCTGTCAGATAGATGGCCTCACATTTGACTCTAGAGTACTTTGGTACACAGAGGAGTTAATGGTCAAATCAATGACTACAAGGTGCCAAAATCCTGTGGCTGCAAAACAAGGCCAAATCATTACCCCTTCATCACCGTGCTTGCCAATTGGTATGAGGTGTTTGTGTTCATATGTTATGTTTAGTTGTCCTCAAATGTGATGCTGTGCATTATTGCCAAACATTTGCACTTTTGTCTCCTCTGTACAAAGGACATTGTTCCAGAAGTCTTGTAGTTGATTCAGATGCAACTTTGCAAACCTAAGCCATAAACTTTAACATTTAACATCCTGAGGCCTGTAGAGTCTGCGATGTAACTCTTGATTTTTTTTTGTAATTTCTCAGAGCATTGCACGGTTTGACCTTTAGGTGAATTTGTAGGGATGTCCACTCCTGGGAAGATTGGCAACTGTCTTCCACTTGAGAATGATCTTTCTCACTGTGGATTGATGGATTTCAAATTGTTTGGAAATGGTCTTATAGCCCTTCATAAACTGATGGGCAGTGACAAATGCTTTTCTAAGATCATCGCTGATGTCATATCTCCTTGGCATTCTGTTAACACACACCTGAATGCTCCAGACCAGCACACCTCCCAAACTTCTACTTTTAGAGAGGTGGTCACACTTGCTGGTCAATTAATCCTCTTAATTCCTATGGAAGCAATATGGAAGCAATATGGAAGTGTGCTTAATTTGTTGCATACTGCTTCTGCATTTTGGCTTAATTTTTGTTAAATAAATAATGACAAGGTGTAATATGTCATGTGTTGTTCATCTGAGGTTGTACAGGGAGATTCACTCAAAAGAAGTTGTGAATATTCTGTTGTAACTCACGTTAGGAAGAAGCAATCTGAACCCAAAAAAATACGCTATATACCTTGACATATTTGTAATTGATTACATTATTTGCAATGCTGGAAGTGGTTTCCTTTTTCTGGCAGACACATTTGGACGCGGCATTCCATGTTCCTGTACTATCGGCATGCATCTCAGGGGGAATAGCAACAATTCCATGTTGGATGTTTTCCTTCAAGTCTTCCACAGTGCGAGGCTTGTTCCGATAGACTTTTACTTTGAGCATACCCCAAAGGAAGAAGTCTGGTGTTATCAGACCCGGCAACCATGGTGGCCAAAGCCCCTTTCAAATTACCCTGTTGCCGAAGAAGAAGTTTCTGCCATGCTACTTGCCGATGTGTGATACGTTACTCCATCTTGCTGGAAGTAACCTTCCGTTAACTCACAATCATACACTTGATTCTGACATCGCTTAAACAAATCGGTGACCCAATCGGTTTACCCCATGAAGACGCACTGCTCAATAAGTGTACACCACCATCCTGATGAGAAATTGAGTGAGTGAGTGAAGGGGTACAGGCGGTATGCACCTAGACAATGCAAACGGAGGCTAAACGTCGCAATGGCTGTCCGGTGCCTACCTCACTGCTCCTATGCACTGTCATCCCAGCTTGTTTGAAGCTCCATATACTGAGGAGCACATTGCACGTTGTTTCGTTCTGATTGTTTCATTCTGATTGTTTCATCCTAGCATGAGTTAATACAGAATATTCTGGACCACTTTCGAGTGAATTTCCCTGTATCTTCCTAAGTCCAGCTAAGGACCAGATTATTTTTATTATGTCCTGATACATAAATCCTTAGAATTGAAAGAGGGTGTTCTTTCTTTTTCACATGACTATATATTGCACTGTGGTCCTAGGGAATGTTGTTTTGTACTACTGTATGCTGAAATACAGTGTATGGATGGTATGACAATAGAGACACTTGACCTTCTGGAAGCTGTAGATACACAACAGGATAGTATTTGTTATACAGCCTTGACACATCACCTCCCAGTAACAATAGTCTCTTGCAGGGAAGCAACATGTACTTTTTACACCACATTTATTTAAGTACATCTTCTTTTTTAACATTTGAACCAAAACCCTACACACTCCATTTGGCAAATGACAGATCAGCCATCACTAAAAAAAAGAACGGGGACAGGGTCTCCTATGGATTAATAATCTTTTACTTTAAAGAAGCCTAAGTTCTAGTTTATAACTTTGCTTAAGCAGAAGCACATAAAGAGTCACATACATACAAAATAAGAAAAAAAGCTCATACACAAAGCTTTGTGTTAGAAGTATTTATTGAAAAAATATCCAAAAATGTAATCTGGAAGGGCAGAACATCTACAGTTCACCATGGCCTTCCTTTGGTACTTTTATCTCTTCCAACTTTTCAGGCAAAGTTTTTGTCAGAAACTCCATTCGTGTTTCCTTTAGCTTTCTTCCAATGCTTTGCTTTAAGTTCAGAACCATGTACTGTTCACTGGTGTCATATACTGGCCGTTGGAACAATCCTGCTCCATTTGGATCCCTAGTGGTCAAAAACTAAAGTTAGAACTGTGCATGTTGCCACATAATTTAATTGTAAGCTAAATGCGTATAAAAGTCATTATTTTATGTTGTTCTCCTTTCATTTAACTACATTGAATTATTTTTAATGAAGAAACAAAAACAAGGCACACAGTGTGTAGTGGGCTATATGTTCATTTTCTAATTTAGTTTACTGTTGCGTTGTTTACAAAGTGAATGTCTAGTTCATAATTTTAAAAAAGTCCTGCATTTTAATTGCTACAATCTAAATCTAGTTCATTCACACACCACTGTACTTGCGCTGGACTAGAATGACTGATGGACATACTAGGTTTTGAGAATGTGCATAGATCCCATAGTATGTAGCTCAACTAGGTGTTATACCCATTTGCAATAAAACTACTTATTTTGGAAACTCTGTGGTATTTAGATTTTAATATTCCCCCAATTGTAACCTTCATTGTCAGATTATTACATGATTCAGATTGTGGCTGATAGATTTAATTTCATCCAGTGTGCACAGTGCTTACTGCAGAACAAAACGTGTTCCCTGTGGATCCATAAATTCATTGAAATCTTAATCAAATAAGGTAATAGGCCTAATCTGTGTCCAACCAATTGTTTGGATTCAGTAAATATTTACAAGGGCAATTACTTTCAACAAGATAAAAAAAATATATTATATAATATATAATATTTAAGTAATTATATGATATTGTCTATTTACAGAAAATAGTCACTGCATGTAACAGAAAAAAAGACAGCCGGCATATGTCGGATGAGTAAGAAGTTACAAACACGTGTTAATATTATCCGTAATGAATGTTTAAGGTAGTAGGCTGCATTTATTTATTTTTTTAATCTCTTTCCTTATACTTCCATGTAGGTGTAAAGGTATTTAAGAGTTATTAAAAGTTATTATTTAAGAGTTTAAGCCTTACCCATTCCGAGCAAAATTGGCCCAGTACGACATCATAGTCCTACAGAGCTGTTTTTCTTCCTCCATTAAAAATCCTGTCAAAGACATAGCTATATAGTTCTGTTACTGCTGCAGTCAAAAATACTGACTAAAACACATTTTTTATTTTCAGAGGATTTAACTTTATGTATAGCCATTCAAAGTCATCTACTTTCTCAGCCCTCAGATGATGAATTCCAAACCAAATGAAACCAAAAGAACAAGACAGGTATAGAACTTGGAACACAAATCCATAAAAAATAATCATTTAAGGTAGTGGTAATTGTAATCCAAATGAGTGAGTTTCTGCAGCTGTGAAGCAAAATAGTAACAGATACACACAATGATCACAGTCCTCCCAGCTTCTTACAGCTTCTGTTTTAAATCTAGTATCTCATCTTCCATCTTCCAGCAGCCTCAGAGTGAACAGTTGAAGCTACCTGGTGGTGCAGTGATCCCAAGGCTGCTGGAAACTGAAGTCCTCTTGAATAAAAAAAAAAGTAATCTTTTTATCACAATGTTTCTGCAAAGTAAAAATACACCAATCCCACAAGTAGAAATTTCAGTCTCGACTGACCTTCATCTACTGGAAAAGAATCTCCTACAGCAAGCAATTAACCTTATATGGAACATAATTTTTTCCTGCAATATTTAAATTATATATGTGTCTTTTTTCCACAAGTGTTAACTTGCATTTTTCATTTTTTTTGTCTTGTAAAATATATCCATGAATGTAAATTTATAAAGCCTATTAAAAATATTACTTTAAACATATCTATTAATTACAATCTAATTTTTTTTTACATATTATTAAATGTCTTGTTTGTCTCTTTTAAATACTCCATTATTTGGATTCT
>NC_053162.1:103748846-103771682 GCF_016835505.1 Polypterus senegalus | reverse complement strand
TCTCCAATTCTACCAAATCCCAAAGGTGCTCCATTGGATTGAAATCTGGTGACTGTATAGGCCATTTGAGTACATTAAATTCATTCTCATGTTCAAAAAGCCAGTTTGAGATAACTTGAGCTTTGTGACATAGCACATTATCCTGCTGGAAGTAGCCATCAGAAGATGGGTACACTGTGGTCATAAAGCAATGAACATGGTCAGCAACAATGCTCAGGTAGGCTGTATCATTTAAGCAATGCTCAATTGGTACTAAGTGGCCCAAAGTGTGCCAAGAAAATATCCCTGATACCATTATACTACCACCACCTGTCTGAACTGTTGATAACAGGCAGGATAGATCCACTTTCACTTTGTTGACGCTAAATTCTGACCCTACCATTCAAATGTCGCAACAGACCAAGCCATGCTTTTCCAATCTTCTTGCTTTTTCCAATTGGACGATTTTCTATTATCCAATTTTGGTGAGACCGTACAAATTGTAGTGTGAGTTGCCTGTTCTTACCTGAAAGTAGTGGCACCCTCTGTGGTCTCCTGCTGCTGTATCCCATCTGCTTCAAGGTTCAACATGTGCATTCAGAGATGCTCTTCTGCATACCTCAGTTGTAACAAGTGGTTATTTGAGTAACTGTTGCCTTTCTATCAACTCAAACCAGTCTGACCATTCTAATCTGGCCTCTGGCATCAACAAGGCATTTTCACCAAGAGAACTAACGCTCACTGGATATTTTCCCTTTTTTAGACCATTCTCTGTAAACCCTAGAGATGGTTGTGCGTGAAAATCCCAGTAGATAAGCAGTTTATGAAATATTCAGACCAGCCAGTCTGGCACCAACAACCATGCTATGTTTAAAGTCACTTAAATCACCTTTCTTCCTCACTCCGCTACTTGGTTTGAACTTCAGCAGGTCATCTTGACAATGTCTACATGCCTAATTGCATTGAGTTGTTGCTAGGAGATTGGCTGATTAGATATTTGCTTTAACAAGGAGTTGAACAGTGTATGTAATAAAGTGGCCAGTAAGTGTATATAGTAATTATTAAAAACTTAATGTGACCAGTCAGTGTTTCATAATATTACACTTCCCTAATAGAATGGTCCAGTGACATGGTAATTTGTGCTCCTGCTTACTCAGGAGACTGAGCTCAAATCTCAGTCTGGTTACTATTTATTTGGAGTTTGCACATTCTGTGTCTACATGGATTTCACTCTAGATATTTTATCATACAACCCCAAAGATGTGCAGGTTAGACTGACTGGCAGCTTTAACTTTGCCTTGTTAAAATAAATGTAGACATGTGTGAGTACAGCCAGTAATCTAAAAGTTAAGGTTAAGTCTCCAGTGCTTTCCCTAATGGAAATACCCAAAATCCCCATTTGACTGGTTTCATATGGACTTTCCATATGAAATAGGACAATTTAACACCAATGTTAGGCCTTACATTACCTGGGGTATTGAGTTTAGAATGTTCATGACTGTTTCTCGATCAATCCCTTCATGCCATCCAGGTGGAAAAGCAAACTACAATGAAAACAAATTCTGTATGTTAATTTAGAACCTTGGTTACATTTTCTTTTTGATGTTCCTTAAATAGACTTAAGCAGAAAATGATTCCTTATTCTGATATCCAATGTACTTTCATTACATATCAATAATTCCACATCGTATAGGATTTATACTAATCATAACCACAGTAATTTGGAAGTGTTTAATTGTCAGGATTACTGCAAATGCAAGGTGGAATATCATGCGAATTGCTGGGGGCTTTTCAGTTTGTGAATATTAATCATTGCAAATATTGATGTAAGTGATGGAAGAAAAATGTAAAATATGTAAGTCATTTTAACATTAGGAAATTAGTTTCTTATATTAGTTTTGTTTCAAAATGAATTAGCTTTGTAGATGCTTATTTCCGGCGCCGCATCCGAGTGGCAGCCTTTCCAGCAGCTCCGTGTATGACTATCTTTTTACCTTTTTATCTATTTTTTTTCTCTATTTCACTGATCACTTCTACCACTTTCTTTTATGTGGAATTGCTCCCTGGACACTTTTTACTATTTTTACTACTTATGGATTTTTACACTCCGAGACTCGCCTATTCAAGAAGTCAGCTTAAAGCACTGAGAAGAAATGCTCATTCGGTGTGGTTCCTTATTTACCTGATGAGGTAAGAAGACGATATCGGGGCAGCCGAGCCGGCACAAAGATAAAAGATAAGAAAAAAAAGGGAGACAACTTGAGAGAAAATGGCGTTATAAACCGTCGGTGCCTTCTGTGATCCTGGGAAATGTGAACTCACTACCAAATAAGATCGACGAACTGGCTGTGCTGGTGAAAAATGTCAGAACCTACAGAGAATGCAGCTTGCTGTGTTTTAGTGAAACGTGGAAACGTGGCTAACAACTACCATCCCAGATGCTAACGTGGAGCTACCCGGGTTTAGCACAGTTAGAGCGGACAGAGACGCAAGTACCTGCGGGAAGAAGAAAGGAGGAGGACTCGCTCTCTATGTCAATACAAAGTGGTGCAACGCAGGATTGCTGCAAGGACATTGAACTTTTGGCCGTAAGTCTGCGTCCCTATTACTTGCCCAGAGAGTTTGGACACGTGATTGTTGTTATTGTTTACATCCCCCCTCGTGCAAACGCGGTAATAGCGAGTGACATCATCCATTCTGCAGTTGCTAAGTTACAAACGCAGCACCCTGAGATACTTGTGCTAATCGCTGGAGACTTTAACCATGTGACGCTGGACAAAACATTACCTGCCTTCTCCCTATACTGTATGTGGATTGTAACACTCGGGGAAACAGGACTATCGACCTACTGTATGCAAACGTTAAAGACGCATACAGCGCCACCCCGCTGCCTGCGCTTGGGAAAGCAGATCATAACCTGGTTCTGCTTCAGCCTCACTACAAACCAAGGGTGAGGGAACGGGGCCGGTGTTCTAACGAAACATCCTACCCATCGAAATGATCTACTCACTGATACTACACATGCGCCGACCAGAATTACGCAACTTAGCCTTACTACATTAATGCATTTATTACAATTTACTGCATAGGTATTTACTGTCAAAATTTAATAAGTTGTATATTTTGCATGTATTACTTTTAGTCTTGTACAGGCCATTGTATCCATGCACGAGTAATGACCGTCTTGTGAAATCTTTGCATCAGGCTGTCTCTCTTTCGGGCATTAAATGATGCATATAGAATAAATTGATAAAAATTAACAGTTTCATAAATTTGATAGACGACTTCTAAATACAACATGTTAAATGATGACATGGTATAACGTTATAAGTTTAATGTTACGACTTACAATAAACTACGGTAGGATACTTCGACAAAGTAGGACAAATCGTCAGAACACCGGCTCTACGCTGGGGCAAGGGGGGGTGGTGTTCTAACGATTTGTCCTACTTTGTCGAAGTATTATACCGTAGTTTATTTATTGCCCGAAAGAGAGCCTGATGCAAAGATTTCACAATCCGGCCGTTAATCGTGCATGGATACAATGGCCAGTACAAGATTAAAAGTCACACGTGCAACATATACAAGTTATAAAATGTTGACAGTAAATACCTATGCAGTAAACTGTAATAAATGCATTAATCTAGTAAGGCTAAGAAAATCATACATATTACTGAAATACAGTAACACAAGCTTCGAGAAAAGTTGCGTAATTAATAAAAGCATACATATTATTGAAATACAGTAACACAAGCTCCGAGAAAAGTTGCGTAATTTTGGTGTGCGCATGCGTATAGTATCAGTGAGTAGATCATTTCGATTGGTAGGATGTTTCGTTAAAACAGGGGCAATGCCCCCTTAAACAAACATCCTGCCCCCTTAAATCAAACTTTTAGAAGCTGAGAGAGAAAATAATAGATTACCCACAAACTGAATATGGACAAGATTTACTACAGTAGCTGAAAAATCCACTGGAAAAGGCACAAATGAGATGATAGGTTTCACCTCTTGTTCGCTCTTTCCCTCCGTGCACTGTTTGTCCGCAGCTCACACAGCACTCCGCAGAGATCCCCACTCACCCTCCCCCCAGCTAAACATCCAATCACTGTTAGTATGCAAATGACCCGGTGTCAGGTTTCTCAGTAGGCAGGGCTGCGCAACAGCGGCAGGCTTTGAGGAAGCAGCAAATCTCTGTTGTCAAAGTCATAGCGACTCGTGAGATAATTAACAACAACTAAAAAATGCATCTATATTTGTACAGTCAATGGGGGACTAGTCCAGTGTTCTTCTCACAGTTTCAGTCTGGTAGAGAAGTGTTTCTTTCTCGATCCCACAAGCACCACTGCTGCTGCATAGAGCCGACTGGAGGACCCGTGTCTGTCTGTCAGACCCCGACACAAAGCCCGCCCCAGCTTTCAACTCTGCACTCAACAGTTTTCTCGTTTCATATACTGATGAAATCACAGCGATTTTAGTAAAGCTTAATTACTTTCCTCCCCAGCTTCCAGCAGTTCACAAAGGGAAAGTTAATGCTGTGAGATGCATCCTTTTTCCCAAGCTTTTAAAAGTGTGATGCTGCCCCTGCCTGTACCAACAGCAGTAGCAATGATCAGAGACAGCAACTAGCATGTCTACTCCTGTGGCATCAACAGGCACTGCTTCTCCTGTACCTCTGCCAACAATTGCTGCCCCAAAGCAACCCGCTCAGCTACCCAGTGAGTTAAATGGTAATACACCATCCCAGCCAATACTGGGTAGTTACCCCAAACGTGTATTTGGTGGTACAACATTAAGATCATTCAATCCTGCCTGGTACCGCACACGACCATGGCTGGAGTACTCTGTTGTGTGGGACGCATGCTTCTGTTTCCCATGTCGGAAATATGGCAGCACTGTTAATGAGAGGGATGTAGTTTTTACCTTAACTGGTTTTAACAACTGGAAAGCAGCACTTGATCGAGACAAGGGGCTACAGAGGCATGTGTCCAGCCACAAACATGTGCATGCTTCAACCATCTGGACTGAGCATAAAAGCAGAGAGGCCACGGGGGGGACTGTGGATTCAATGTTGGTTGGTAAAACACAACTTGAAAAAAACATTATTATGTCAAGAGTATTGGTAGTGCTATAAGGTTTCTCTGTGTAAATGAGTTGGGGCTCCGTGGGACTGCAGAAACCTTGAGACATGATGCAGCGGGTAATGATGATGACATTGCTTCAGGTATTTTTCTAAAACTGATGGAATATACCTTAGAGAAGGATGAGAAGCTAGCAAGCATTGCTAAGGGTGTCCCATAAAATGCAAAATACACATCTAAGGATATCCAAAATGAAATTATCCAAACACTGGCTGACATGGTGCTTGGAAAGGTCAGGAAAAAATATGAAAGATTCTGCAGGGTTTTGCCTCAAAAGTGATGGGACCAGGGATAGGTGCAATGTGGAAAATGTGTCTGTGATAATACGGTTTGTCAGAAATTCCATGCCAGAGGAGCATCTTATTGGGTTGCTTGACTTGCAACAACTTGATGCAGAGTACATCACCTCTGAGATACTGTTACACCTTTGTGATGCTGGCTACAGTGCTGACAGTATACTTAACCAGTGTTATGATGGGGTTAGAGGTGGTGTACAAGCTCTGCTCCAAAAGAAGCTTGACAGATATGTCCCATACATCCACTGCTACAACCACCAACTGCACTTAGTGGTTGTGCATGCCATGCAGAGTGAGCCGTGTGCAAAAGATTTTTAGCCTATCTAGTTCACTCTACAACTTTTTTCACCACCACTATGTGCTCAATAAACATGATGCACCTTGTCTAAAAAGGCTGCTTGAGATCAGATGGACAAGTCACTATGAGGTGAGGTGACAAGGTGCACTGTGGACAATCAAGAACAAATCCTTAGTATCCTATCTGAGATGACAGAGGATGATGATGCTGCAGTTGACCTGTGCACCGAGGAATCAGGCCTGCTATGCCAAATTAAGAGGCATCACTTCTTTGAGATTGGAAAGTTCCTAGTGCGGGTGCTTGGTGTCTTGAAACCAGCAAATGCTATTCTACAGTCTCAGTCAGTTGATCTGTGCAGTGCTTCTGAGGTTGTTAGTGCAGCACTGGACTCCTTAAAAAACATCTGTGAGGATGACTGTTGGGGAGTGTCATCTCCTGCTGACGATGAGTCACATCCAAACAAGAGAAGGAGAACAATGAGCAAACACCTGGGTCAAAGTGTTGTGCTCTCAACTTTGGGCCATACAGACTCTGGTGACCCTACCATTTCCCCATCAGTCTCTGAAAAGATCCCTGCTCAAAATCCTTGACAGGGCCATTTCAGAAATGGAAACTAGATTTTCACACAAGAATATTGACCTGATGAGAGCCACATCTAGTCTTGCACCCAAATCTAGTGCATTTCTAGATCCCATCCTGTTGCACCCTCTTGCTGTGATGGCTGGCACTGTAGCAGATGTTGTAAGTCTGAAAATTGAAGTTCTTGTGGCAAAACAGATGCTGCTCAAAAAATGTTCAAAGGAAACAGACCTGTCCACTGTGTGTAAACTCCTGCAGGAGTACAAGGAAGCCTTTCCTGAGTTGCATAAATTGTATGTAACAGCCCTGGTAATTGGTGTGTCTTCAGCATCGTGTGAGAGTTCCTTCTCCACTTTGTCACGGGTCCTAACCCCCTATCGTCGCACTATGTTACATGAAAAAAGAGGAATTTGGTGATCTTGGCCCATGAGAAGTCCATAACAAATAACTTGGATGTGGATGAATTTGGAAGAGTGTTTGCAAAGGGAAACAGGAGACTGTTGTTGTAGAGTGGATTGAGGAGAAAGGAGAGTGGAGCTGTTCAGTTGCAAACAGAGAGTTCAGTTGCTTACAAAACAAACAAGCTTAAAACAAGACAAAAAAGAAGAAAAAAGTTCAAATGTTCTGTTCTAAATCTGTTGTGCTCTACAAATTAGTTTGAGAATTGTAGGAAAAGACATGGTAAATCTTTTTTTTTTAAATTACTATGCCAACCCTTTTTAGTTTTGTAAATATTGGCTATATTGAGAGGTCTTATTTTATTCTTACTTTATTTTGCAAATTTATTTGAGAATTAGGCCATCCAATTAAGATCATTTTTATGTTGTTGGTTGTAAAGATCTGGATGGATATTTTATTTTATTCTTTATTTTATTTTTCATGACTTGATTTTTTTTATAACTTGGCCTACCTTTTTTAGTTTTGTTAGTAATGAGAAGTGTTATTGTTGGCTTCAAATATATTTGATATAGGCCATAAAATTAAGGTAAATGTCATGTTTTTAGTTGTTATAATTTGATGAGGAATATTTTATTTTACTTTATGTTGTTTTATTTTTCAGTTTTCCTCCTGAGGGATTGCCACCTTATTGAGGTCAGGGGGTTTTGCGTGCCTCAGTGACTCTAAGAGCTACACCAGCAGAAGCTTAGCCTTCAGGTGGGACTCCCAAGTTGGACCAGTCTTAGGGTAGAGGCCTGACAAAGTGCAATCCAATTACATGACAAAAACAGTTATCCAGAGCACCCCCACCCCTTTCCTGCCTCCGTCGTCACCATGTTCCCCCTTCACATTTCTGTCTGCCCCCTCATATATGCCTGTCTAGAACCGGCCCAGTGAGGGAACTACCTACAACCACACGCTCATTCAGGAAGTGGTCCCCTGAGGCAGAGCAGGCTCTGAAAGACTGATTTGGAACTACATACTGGGATATATTGCTGGGGTCACATAGTGAGAACATTGAAGAGGCTGTTGAATGCACAACTGATTACATCAACTTCTGTATGGACATTGTAGTTCCAGTAAGAACAGTACGCTGCTATGCTAACAACAAGCCATGGATTACAAGTGACATCAAAGGCCTTTTGAACCAGAAGAAAAGGGCTTCTAAAGGCGGTGATCGGCATGAGCTCAAGCGCGTGCAGAAGGACCTCCGTGTCCAGCTCAGGGCGGCGAAAGAGCAGTACAGGAGAAAGCTGGAGCAGAAGTTGCAGAACAACAGCATGAAGGAAGTGTGGGATTTAATGAAGATTATCACTGGCTGCAGCTCGAAGCGGGGTGCCGCCATCGAGACAGATGTGGAGAGAGCAAACCAAATGAACAACTTCTTTAATAGGTTTGATCACCCTAACCCAACTCTCACCTCGGAGTACTGCATCCTCCAACCATCCTTCTGCTGATACCAGCATAGGTGAAACATCCCCACCCACAATTACAGCAGCCCATGTGAGCAGAGAGCTGAGAAGACTTCGTGCCAGCAAAGCAGCGAGTCCAGATGGTGTATCGCCACGACTGCTGAAGGCCTGTGCGTTGGAACTGTGGAGTCCTCTACAGTGCATCTTCAACCTGAGCCTGGAACAGGGAAGAGTCCCAAGGCTTTGGAAAACATCTTCTATCTTCCCTGTCCCAAAGGTATCATGTCCTAGTGAGCTGAATGACTTCCAGGCCTGTTGCTCTATCGTCACATCTGATGAAGACCATGGAGCGGCTACTGCTTCACCACCTGAGGCCACAGGTCCGCCATGCCCTCAACCCTCTGCAGTTCGCATACCAGGAGAAGGTGGGAGCGGAGGCTGCCATCATCTATATGCTACACCGATCCCTCTCCCACTTGGACAGAGGCAGTGGTGTTGTAAGAATTATGTTTTTGGACTTCTCTAGTGCCTTCAACACCATCCAACCTCTGCTCCTTAGAGACAAGCTGACTGAGATGCGAGTAGACTCACACCTGGTGGCATGGATCGTGGACTATCTTACAGACATACCTCAATATGTGCGTCTTGGGAACTGCAAGTCTGACATTGTATTCAGCAATACAAGGGTGCCACAGGGGACTGTACTTTCTCCGGTCCTGTTCAATCTATATACATCAGACTTCCAATATGACTCGGAGTCCGGTCACGTGCAAAAGTTCGCTGATGACACTGCTATTGTGGGCTGCATCAGGAGTGGGCAGGAGGAGGAGTACAGGAAGCTAATCAAAGACTTTGTTAAATGGTGCGACTCAAACCACTTACATCTTAACACCAGCAACACCAAGGAGCTGGTGGTGGATTTTAGGAGGCCCAGGCGCCTCATGGACCCTGTGATCATCAGAGGTGACTGTGTGCAGAGGGTGCAGACCTATAAATATCTGGGAGTGCAGCTGGATGACAAATTGGACTGGACTGCCAATACTGATGCTCTATGTAAGAAAGGTCAGAGCGACGGGCACTAAGCAAACTCCTGTCAATCATGAAGAATCCACTGCATCCACTGAACAGTGTCATTTCCAGGCAGAGGAGTAGCTTCAGTGACAGACTTTTGTCACTGTCTTGCTCCACTGACAGACTGAGGAGATCGTTCCTCCCCTACATTATGCCACTCTTCAATTCCACACAGGGGAGTAAATGCTAACATTACTCAAAGTTATTGTCTGCTTTTTTATTTTTATTTTTTTCATTTTTCATTTTTATTACTATTTAATTTAATATTGTTTTTTTGTATCAGTATACTGCTGCTGGATTATGTGAATTTCCCCTTGGGATTAATAAAGTATCTATCTATCTATCTATCTATCTATCTATCTATCTATCTATCTATCTATCTATCTATCTATCTATCTATCTATCTAGTCCGAATTGGAAGAAATTCTGACAAAAGTATCTTAGTTTAATACATGGCATAAAATGTAATCATGTAAATACATCCATAAACTTTACATATTTTTTTCTGTTAAGTATTAAACTAAATAAAATCTTTCCATTAAAAACATATTTTTTGAAATTAACTAAAGCTGGCTATTCAAGAAACTATGCTAGCTGTACTTTGCCAGAACTACAGCTCCATGAAAATGGCATTCTGTAAATAAAGCTGGTGCAAAGCAACTGTAATTCTGTAATCAAAAATCAAAACCTTAGGATGCTGCTGTTGTATGATTTTTTTTATTTTTAAAAGGATGTACTGTATCTGCGTGGGTTGGCGCCCTGCCCGGGATCCTGCCTTGTGCCCTGTGTTGGCTGGGATTGGCTCCAGCAAACCCCCTTCACCCTGTGTTCGGATTCAACGGGTTGGAAAATGGATGGATGGATGTACTGTATAGGAATTAAAGTTAATATTGGCAAACAAACCTATGAAAGAGGAGTTAAATGTGAGTATAGTCTGTAAAGAATGGTTGTCTAATGTATTCTGCCTTGATTTATGATTTTTGATGAATTCCCAAAGTTGTATGTACCTTGTGTAATTTCATGAGCAACAAATATTACTTAAAGAGCTTTCAGCACCTCAATCATCAACCTAATACTCTTAATAAGCCAGATGCATTTATCAGAAAAGAAAAACACTCATAAATAATCCAATTAAAGATTTTTTTTACTCACATTTGCAAGGAGCCAGCCAAATTCATGATTTGTGACACCTAACAGATAGGGAATTTGTTGAAACTGTTTTTCTTTTATAAGATCTTCAATTGGTCTTGGCAAAACAGTCCCATCAATTGTGATTAAAGTGTGGTGAAAATGCAACTGAAAGAGATCAACAAATTCAACAGGTGAACTGTGTAAATGCATTATTCACTGCCATTTCATAATACAGGCTTTGTACACATAACAACATAACTGAAGACATGTGGCTTGGAGGAGATGACTCTGCTCACAACAGCACCTCTTGCAGTGTTTTTCAGTTTGGTAACTGTTCTTCTCATTTGAGATCATGAAGCATTCATATTCATGCCAACAATATTAACAAAATAGTTGTCTGTTCAATATCACTATAAAATTATTGTGCCTCATTTTATCAACTCTTACGTTACATGCATTTATTTAAAACCTTTGGTAAGAGTACATTGCAAATATTTACCAATGTGGGACTTTACTCTAAGTGTGACATACTGAGATTTTGTTCAAATAGAGTGAAATAATATGGAAGTAGAATGCTATGAGATGACAAATGGGAACATTTTCATTTGCTTTAAAAAATAAACAAGTTCTGTTTTCATTTTATATTTTAGCATAAATAGACAGTATTTTCTAGATACACTGAGCTCTATCTATCTATCTATCTATCTATCATTCAATACACCTCTGCACAGGTTAGGTTAAGGAGCATGCACTGGTACAGCGTTGCTGCACCAACCACACGATGAAACAGCTTGGGATACTGGTTGGCAACTGCCCAGGCAGACCATTCACACTGGAAATGAGCATCTATCTGCCGCAGCCAGGTGTTATGTGAGCATCCCCTTGGCCTGGTCCAGCCACTCACGTCCTCAACATTGAGGATCCTGCGAGCTGGATCACTCTCTGGGGAATCGCACTATATGGCCGTAGTGCCATAACTGACACTCCCTCACAATGCAGGTAATATGCCTCATTCAAGTCTTTGTGAGCAACCACTGGACCCCATGGTCTTGCCCAACACCCAGCCCATGCAAGCATTGAGCAGAGTAGGAGCAAGAACATACCCCTGATGAACCCCAGAATCCACTGGGAAAAATACAGACGTTCTGTCTCCACCCTGCACAGCACTCACAGTACCAATGTACAGTCCAGCCATGATATCCAGCAACCTTGAGGAGAACCCGCAAAGTCTCAGTATGTCCCACAGGGCAGCTCGATCAACTGAGTCAAATGCTTTGCGAAAATTGACAAAGGCTGCAAAGAAACTCTGCCAATATTCGCGTTTGTGCTCTATGAGAACCCTCAGTGCCAGGATGTGGTCAATGATGGACTACTTAGATGTAACCCAGACTGCTGTGGTCTCTGGAAGGTGAGCAAGTGATCACGGATCCTATTTAGGATGACCCTATCAAGGACCTTACCCTGCACCGAGAGCAGCGTTATCTCCCTGTAGCTGCTGCAATCCAGGTGATCACCCTTCTCTTTCCAGGCAGGGATGACGAGTCCCGTTTTCCAATCAGTGGGGATGACGCCCATCTCCCATATGGAAGCAATGATTGCTTACAGTACCAGGAGGACAGCATTACCACCAGCCTGGAGAAGTTCACGCTGGATAGCACAGATTCCTGCAGCTTTCCCTATTCTCAGCTGGTTCACCACCAATCCCATTGAGACAGGGTGGTTCACAGCTGAAGTGTCATCTGTAATTCTTAGATTCCTCTGTAAGCAAGATGGTGTGTCACTTGCTTACAGATTCCTCTAACAAACGCCTCCTTATCTGCCCTCAGAGCACTAATGGCCGTCCTTCTCAATTCCTGTTACAGACCAGAGTTGCCATCAAGCTGTGTGCTGCAACTCCTCTCAATGATATCCAGAATGCCCTACAAGATGAAACACCTACTTCTGGGAACACTGGTAACACAAACACCAACACATCTGCGTGACTAACAGAAATATCTTAAGATGAGCCCATACAAGCTTATCATTGCCAAAACCACAACTTTCAAGAATTGTCACGATTCATCTTTTGGAAATGTTCAGTTGCCTTTAGGCTGTTTGTAGATATTCTAGTTTAGCTCTCACTTTGCACTACCCTATCTCTAGCCTTCGTGAATATAGTCATAAACTTAAAAATGGGTATCTTTTAAAAATTCTAAGTTATTACTGCCATACTGTAGATACAAACAGGTAGCTCATTATTATTTATAAAATAACTTACCATAATATTATTAGACCCACTTAATCCAGTTTAGTGCATCAAAGGGTTGGGCCCAGTCCTGGCAGCACTGGAAGCAGGGCAAGAAACCGCCCTACTCTAATTCATGCACAAACTCTCACTCACTCATTTAAGCAGAGCCAATTTGGAATCACAAATTAATAGTCTTATTATAAATTAAACATTGTTTATGTTTTCATAATCAGGTTGCAAAATACAGTACATGGACATAGGTTGTAATGAATTTCAAATCATTATTTAAAGAAGCAGGCCCAATTAAAATTAAACTATATACTCAGAGAGACGTTTTCCTTCTAACTAAGTTGATCTTTTTTATATTTTTATTTATATATTGTTGGATGTGTTTGGCCTGGTTTGAAAAAGTGTAGACTTGTACATGAATGTGCCCTGTGATTAGCTCGCTTCATGTCCCAGGTTGGGCCCTACCTTGTTCCAGTACTGTTTGGTTCAACTGTCTGTATCTGGATAATATAGATTTACTAGTAACAAGAATGTGCAATTCCATGGTCATCATCTACTCTATTTTCAACTTTGAAAGTAGATCTGTATTTAGAGTAAGAAGAACACATTCATCCTGTGGCAGAGTAAAATCCATTAATAGCATAAAGAGAGGCGAGAGAGGTGAGCATCTACCTGAACAGAAGAGTTCATGTATATACCATACATACTGGCAAGATATTTTCTTTAACAGAAATATTTTAAAAAGTGAGTAAAAAAAATAAATCACACATTAGCAGCCTGTATGTTAGTGGGGTTTTTACTTGGTAGATTTTATTCCAAGGTTTTGTGAGGTGTTCACTGTATGAATTCCTTTAAGAAAAATAGCACAATACAAACTGAGATTGCTTCATGCCAAAATGGTGAAAAATATATTGATGAAAATAAAAAATTCCTGAAGCAGAAGATGTAGAGAGACTTGAATAAGTGCCATGCAAACTTTCACTTTGCAGAATATAACTTCAGGGGTCCTATGAAAAGCTTTGTAAGACCTCTCGAAAGGACCAATGATCAGTACTTACTGTTGACAGTTCATTAATGGCATCTCCTGTCTTTTGCCTCATGCAAGCAACAAACAATGCAGAGTCCGTGTCATCACATGCAGTGACATTAGCAAGCACCTGAAAGTATAAAGAATACACTTTTCATTTGACTGTCTGCTCCATAAATATTGGTTTGAATCACACCCTGTGTACTGTCCGTGTTTAGTCTGCATGTGCCTTCCATGTCTGTTTGAATGTTCTCCTACTTTCCAAAAACATTGGGTTTTGTCTGGATATTTTATATTGCCCCACCATGAGTGAGGGATGGTATGTATGTGAATTTCTTCTGAGATGGACTAGCTCTCCATCTAGTGTTGTTTCCTGCCTGGTGTTCAGTGCTGTTGGGATAAGCACCAGTCCTCTGTGACCTTGAATTGGACTACATAGGTTTAAAAATTTGATTGATTTATTCAGCACTTACACATTTGAAATATTACAAGAGAATTCTAGAATTTCAGATTTCCAAAATCATCTTTATTACATGACAAACTTGCATGACACCATAAAGATGCACATTAATTCTGACTGAATATTTTATAATAAAAAGATGAATAGATTATACTTCTGATTTGTATGGTCTAAGTGATTTTACATGTACAATACAGACTTTACCTGATTAAAAAACATTTTCTAAGGGAAAACTACTGTATGTATACAAAGGCAGTACCTACAAAACCTCTTCCTAGAATAATATTTGGAATATGATCACTGTAATATGGTGACTGTCAAAGTCATTACCTGGTATAAATAAGGATTCCTCTCTCTGTCCATTAGTTTTCTGAGCCTCTCCCAGGCACATCAAACCCAAGTCAGAAAACAACATTGCACATGATGCTGACCTACTATTGAGTACTGCTACACACTGTTGAGTACTTATGTTACATATGCAAACTGCATGAGTGGCTGCCAACCTTTCGAAGGATAGTTACAGGGAAGGAAGATGAGTTTGTAGTGTCCTTAACCAATGTTATTTTTTTCCCCTTATCTTGAAGGACTGGTACACCACTGAACAGTGACAACACTGCAGACCCTATGATCTTGGCCCCATCCCTTCTGCCCTGGGACCAATTTAGGAGACAAGGCGAGTGAATGCCTGTCATCACTACCAACCTGGCACTCAAAGAAAATGATACTTGCAAAAAGCAAACCATAAAAAAAAGAAGCCATCTAAAGAGGATAGCTCAAGTGGGCCACAAGTACTATATTTTTATTCTGTTTAGCTTCCAAGTGGGGCCAAAGTCTGATATATATTAACAGGGGACTACCATTCACCCCAAACTGCTAACACTGTCTCTTGATTGTTCTGTGCAACACTCACTCACAGTGAGACAATTTGAGAAAGGAATCTAATCTGAGCAAGGCATAGCTAAAACTGGGACCTCACAAACAGTACTCTGCAGTATAGGCATGAAACTTTGTAGATATTAAGCAACTTATCGCATTATCAATTGCTCAAAATTATATTGTAAGCACTAATTTTGCTTCACTGAAACAATGTTATTAACTATTCATTTAGTAAATATTAAAAGTATTCTGCAGATAACTGTCACTACAGCCATTTAACTACATACTCTGTCCAGGATGTATTGGTGACAATGATTCTCTGAAGGTGAAAGAAACACTTTTATAATTGACTGGTTATTTACAATAAAATAATTGCTGTGTTGTGACCTTATTGTTTTGTTTGACTTCTTTTGTAAGAACTCCAGGGAAGAACAGGACTCCACTTTCAGATATTGCCTTGTGGAATAAACCCCTGGACAAGGGAGAAAAAATCTGAAAAAAATCAGAATACAACATTTTGATTAAAGTTAATCAATGTATTAGTGATAATGTACTGAATCATGGTATGCTGCTTCTCATTTGTTGATTTTAAAACCAAAAATCTCCCTCTCTTCCCCATCTTTTAAAAACTGTTTTTAAAAAAATCAACAGTTTATTAAAACTTCCTCAAAAGCATTCTTTATACATTCAAAATATTGAAAACATTTGTTCAGAAATAATGCACAGTACCTTAGTTGTAGTTTATTTTAAGAATAACAAATGTCACTCATGAATGCATGCACGCTGGAGGATCATCTTCTTGGTTTATTAAAGGTAAATGATACCAAATAATACCAGAAGTTGCAGCTGCTAACATCTTTGTCTCTTCTGTCATTTTCAGCAGCTTGAAGAGGCCCACCGACGGCAATTAACCCTGGCCGTAATGACTAGCAGGCAATAAAAGAACAGATGCCCAGGCGAACGCTGTCTCAGATCGGACTTGCCTTACGATTAACAAGAATGACTTCTGTCACAAAAAGACTAAAAGTTCTGTTGTGATTTCTGTTTAGTTCTCACCATTTTAACGCCATTGAGTGTTGTTTTTGTTTAAAGTTATTGTGTTGGATTAAAAGGGGTGACCCGGCTGACATCCCAACACTTTCGATACATGACGAGTGCCCTTCCAAATTCTCCACTCAAGATTAAACACAAAGCGACTTGACGTGTTTATGTTGCTGTTGACATTTTTACATTTCCAAAAAAAAATGTGTTTAGTGGTGGCAATGCATGATTCCAGACAAACATGTGCTTTGTATACCTGATTAAGTCAAACCACCTAAAATGTCATGGAGGCCAACTGTAATGTCATTAATACTGTGCTAATAATAATTAGCAGTGTCTGGCTTGTCAAATTTTAAAAGCATTGCAATTAATAATGTGTTTTGTGAACTGATCAATAAGCAATTTTATATAAAAAATAATTAGCGTGTTATGAAATGCAAGTACGGTTGGAAGCTCTGAAAAACAGTCTGATGAAGTTCATGTTCTGCCACCCAAAGGTACAGAAAGGTAATTTTTTTTTATTAAAAAGACTGTGAATTGAAACATAGTAAATAAAATCAGGAAACAATCATTTTATAACCACAAATACTAAATCAAAATTCTTAGTCAAACTGTATACAGAGAATTGTTAATAAGGAAAGCAAGTACAGAGGAAAAAAATGCACTTAAAAGTGTTTTCAAATTGTATCTGCAATCTCGGACAACCATGCATTGTATGATGCTCACCTTTAGCCATTTGACCTTGTGATGTCACAAGTCACACACATTTCCAGGTGACTTGGCCTAACAATGGTACAGCAACTGTCAACAGCAATTCTCCAAAATGACGGCACCGGAGAATACTAAAAATGTTTTACGTTATAAAAATTAATCTAAAACAAATGTCAGGAATAGATCAGTTGGGCTTCAGAAACCGTGTCTACACATAGAAGTTTTGATAAAGGAAAAATTAAACAATACAGCTAAATATAACAGTTCCCAGAAAACCACAAGACTGAGATTAAGTGGGCCTGTAAATACAAGTGCTTTTAAGTCACATGGGAAAAGAAAATCGATACTTTTACAAACTGCAGGTTAGTATTCACTTTTTAACTTATGTATTCAACTAATGGCCAATTTGATTGAGAAAATTGACTTCAGAAGCTATAGAAAGTATTAACAAACTTTGACAAGTTTAATACTGGAATGCCTTCTGATGTTCTGAAGAGACCATTATTTGTTCATGAGCTTGTTAGCTGTAGTTTCTGACCATCAGTATTAAAAGGCTGGGGATATTATTTTAATTACTCTGTCACTAATAGCTAAGGAGCTGCCACCACAGGAAAGAAAAATACTTGAAGCTGGTAGGCAGCATGAGCTACAACTAGAGAGTTTGCACAGTTTGACATCTGCTTGTCAATGATGTCACCCTGAATGTTCTAACCAGTCAGTGTTTAAAATGTATAATTATGTACTGTAACACTGGAGGATTCTCAACACCCTCCTTAAAATAAGTACAAAATAAAGTGTGACAAGTCAAGCTTGATTATGTATTGTATGTTTCACAGTGAGTGCTATAGTAAAGTGACAAATGTTCTTTTACATAAGGAATGAAGGGCATTGAACGTCCATAGCAGAGGACTGAGACAGAAAAACTCAGAGTAGTGAATCGAAAAGGTACTACAATAATGTGTAAATATACAATTTTTGAGGTAAAAAGTCAGTTTCATATTACTACAAGAAAGCTAGAGGTTCACAATCTAAATCTGGGAATAAAGGAGCTTTACCGAAATGTACAGAAATGTAGGTATAGAAAAGTGGGTTCCAAAAAGCTTCCTAAGCATTTATATGGGTTTAAGTAGTGTTACACTTCCTGGGCTGTAGCAGGACCAGAACTCTAGATTGAGGCAAACCACATGAAAACTTAATCCTGCCCAATATCATGAAAATTACTAGCCAAAATAAGAAGAGGTTTTCAATATCATTGATAACAAATCATGAAAAATACAGGGTTAGAGTCCTTGGTTGAAATGTTGTGGCCAAAAAGGATAAGATTAGGAGAGATTATAAGTGGCTTCTCTCCCTCCCCAATATTTAAGGTCCTTGAATGTAGATATATTCTTGAGTGTTTGGTTGTATACTGTATGTGAAAAGCGAAGTTCAGATAAAAGATTAACCAATCAATCTGCTAGATTAACTAATTTACTAGGCATAACCATTTAGAGAGACCTATGCTAATATATTAAAGGCATAGTATTTCCGACCCTGAGAGTGAAAGTTAATGTTCATTACAGCAAATAGTAGCAGAAAATAAAATATGCTCAAGTTGTTGACAGAATTTAACACCAAACACTGAAGTTGCTCTCAAGGATGATTCTGAGGTTTGTTGCAGTCTGTGTTTGAAAGTAGGTATGCATAATATCAAGAGGATTAGTGAGTTTTCTTGAACTGTGCATAAAATGCCATAATGTAAGTAAATAATAGGTTTACTTTGTTTGTGTATTTCTAACCCCAGCTTTGCCTAAGCTGTACCATTTTAAAAGCTACATCAATAACTATACCCAATCTGCACAAGTACAACGTACATCCCCATCTTGACAGTGTAATTTAAAGTATCCATGTTTATAGACCTGTGCTTGTATGCCATGCTCTTCTCTAATTTTTGAAGTGGATTTTTTCCATCAGACTTGTGTTCCTGACCTCCAGCATTGTGTTTGTTAATCAATTATGCTCTGAAGCGTTTTTGGTATTATTGCATCTAAATTACATACCCAAAAATAAATGGCTATAGTTAGTAGTGAGTGCAATTCTCCAGATTTTTAAAAGAAAGTATTTATATTATTAAAAACCTTTGTTTACACCAATACCAAAAAAATAAAAACACATAAATTACTCTTTAGGGATTTCTTTAAAAAAAAACTGGACTTTACAGTGCAAAACTAAGACATTTTATGATGCACAACCCTGGAATCTGTTAACTTTCAGTGTACCAAGTTCAGATATATCCCATAGTTTTGCAAAGTAGTGTTTGGCATAAGATGTCTGCCTTTTTGGAAACATTTAGCCTCGTGGACCTAAGCAGTCTTTCAAAATAAATATTGTAGCTATATTTTTTAGAAAACAAATAGAGCTGCATGGGAGTTGTAGTCCGGAAGTGCAGCACTGTTAGGATCCCTGGGGGACGATAGCGGGCTCTGCTGGGGGGGGGGACCTCACTGGCTTTTGTATAACCCAGAAGTACTTCCAATACTGGCCAAGTCATAGCACTGGAGGTGCTCCTGGGTCCACTTTAAAAGGAGACCACTGCCATAGTTCTAGGAGTCAGAGTCAGGAGGCAGTGGGCAAAACTCAGCAGAGGTGAAGAAGGAGGAAGAATTGTTCTTTTATTATGCTTTATTTGTGGCTTATACCTGTGAGGTGGTTGTGAAATGGGCTTTGGTGGAATAAAAATACTTTGTTTTATTCACTGAAAATCTGTTGAGTTACTGTGTCTGTGGTGTGGGTCTGCCTGCCCCCCCTTGTAGTCATAATATGTATAATTATGTACTTAACCAAAACTTTACTTTCAATATGATTTTTCATGCCAGTCCTTGTAACAATATCTGTTTACCGCTATACACATTGTACAATAATTGGGAGTTTTTGTGCTGCAATCAACCCATTGTCTCCAGTCTTCTGTTGTACTGGGTGGGCATGCAAAGAAGTTAAAAATGGAAGAGCACTGCTCAGAAGACTAACATTGAGAGAATGTGCAACAAAAAGTGTTCAGATATGGTAATTTAACCTATGATGTTTGAACTGTAAATGTGCACACTGCAACGCTTCAAAGTTATACTAAACAGTACTTAAAATCGAGAATAGTATTGACTCTTTCAGAAAACATATTCTTCATACTGTATTTGTACCACTAGCACTGTGTAACTTTTATAGCACTTCCTCAACTATATGTTTTCTTTTTTGAGGAAAAAGACATTTCCGTAACACAAACTTCAAGACTTACTGCACATCAACCAAACAATCTGCATATATTCTCACTGAAGCTTGCATGTAACAATGCATAAAAATGCGTAAGGACAAGCTGTTGCATAAGCAATATATTTCCTATTATTACGCATAGCTGTGACATAGAGTACAAGTGACTAATCATAAACAGCTATATATCACTGAAAAGGTCTGAAACACCCCAATGGCAATGAGTCTTTTACTGCATGTTGTGCGACATAGGAGTGATCTTTGATAAAAGATGACACAGCTGTGACGTGCTGCACGCCTCGGCATATATGTGCAAAAATCATATAGTTTACTAATGAAAGATAGAAGACAACATGGAAACTTATGATTTCTTTGAAAGAAGATACCCCTGAGTATGTAAAAATACCATTATTGCTTTTGATTGACTTGTGGGTTTATTGTAACGTACATAAACAACTTTAAAATATGGCAGAACACTTTGCACACAAGTTGGTAATTTTACTTTTCTTTTCATCACATGCATGTTTGATGATGTGCTGACTCCTACCTGGTGTAAACTTCATTTTGTCTCCAAGTTACTGCCTTGTTTGCTTTTGAATTTATACAAAAACTACACATCATGAGGCTGATGCGATCTAAATATCTGGGAAAGATCCAAATGGAAAAAATGCTAACCTTAGACTTAAATAAAAGAAGCACTTTGAGCATTAGGTCAAAGTTTTCATATCTGATACAACATATTCATGGTGGCATTATGATGAAAAGAATCAATTGATACACAAACCATGCGTAGCACAGATGTTCAAAAAAAGCTTGCAGGTACATTTTTCAGTGATACTACAAGAAATAGGTTTTAACTACTTGTGTTGACCATTTCAAGCCATAAAGCTGATCAATATGAAGGACAGAAAATAATTATTTTGAAGGCAGTCTGAGGCAGTGGTCAGACAAGCACATATCAATACGCTAAAGTAATTTGCAACTGGTTTATGGGGTAAAACAGAACTAATAATCATGAAAAAAATGGTCAAAGCTTAAAGATTTTCATATACAAATGAATTATCAAGAATAAGTATTCTTTTTAACTCATTACTCAAGTTTTAAATAGAAGGCTATAATAGCAACAAACACCATGCTGTACTCGTCCAAAATGCCAAGTAACATACACTTTCATAATAACCTGTAGGGCTGTAAGAATGAACATCAATATTCAAATCTATATTAAAAAAATATTCAAAGGCAAATGCTGACATTTGTTTGTAAAAGAACAGTCCATTTTTTACCTCTAATTATCAGTAATTTTGGCTTCCTGCTACTCCAGACATGCTACGCTGCAATACTTTTGTATTTTGTGTGTTTTACAAAATTGCCAATTAGCTTTTTTATAGTTTTTAATTGTTAGTTAGGGCAGATTTTTCTACTACACTGCTCTGCTTTTTCGTTAATCAATGCATTAACAACACATTCTAAAGCCTTCTCCAGTGCTCCAGAAATATGGTTTTGATCCTGAGTCTGTTCTGTTTCATTCTTGGTCCCGAGATTCCTTTCTCATTAACCATAAATGGAAATAACTGCCGTATTTTTGATTTTCATTTTATTATCATAACAGCTTTAAAATCCCAATTTTAAACAGCATTTTCAATGTCAGGAAAGCATACTTGGCTACCTTAACGAACATGTGTCCTTTGGAGACTAATGACTTGACATGTAATTTCTAAAGCAAAGGGGAATGAAAAATTAAGGTTAATTAAGGTGTTATAGTTTTAAATATATTCGAATACTTACATATATTTTTAATATGAGTATTTAATCCCTAATTTTCGTATTATTTGACTGCCTAAAAACTCAGCTCTGGCAATGATGTGCTATAACTGATAGGAATAATAATATAAACTAAAAAGGTATAGCGCAAAATACTTTTTTTAATCTTGATAAAAGGAGAAAATTGTTTCCTCAGCTAGAAAACCCAAACTGCAAATCAGTCAAACAAAAACAAATTAGCAATAGACAAATTAGTTCTTCAGTTATCTAGCCCAGGAGTCCCCAACCCCCGGTCCGCGGCGACAGCCAGGCCGCGAGAGAACTGCCGGCAATGGAGACTCGCTCAGTGAAGTGCTATAGCAAAAAGGCTGCCCCCTTCACTGAGGACACTTCTCAGAACGCTAGGCGGGCAGGACTTTGCAGCGGCGCAGAGAGAGGAGAGAGACCGAGGTGAGAGAGTATTACAATTTTTATGTTTCTGACAGTTTCCCCATATGACACGAGTCTATAGAAATCTCATTACTACGAAGTGCATTCACCAGCAGATACTTTCATTACAACAAAGTTGCGTTGAAATGCTTGAATGAATCATCCACAGAGCAGTTAGTTCTGTGGTCGCAGCTCAGTTGTGCACATTAGCACAACAATCCCCAAACAGAAACTTTGTAAATTTGTTTTTCTTTCTTGAAACTTACCTCGTACTATTTTTTTGCTGTTTTTGTTTTCTGTGGTTTTCAGTGATACCTTTTGCGTATTGCTCGTCAACATTTAAAACATCCATTGGAATTTAACTCATTGTCACCCTCCCATAGAAACGGCAGACACGAAAAAACGAAAACAGTGTTTATGTTTGTGATGTGCAATCTGTTGGAATGACAAATGCAATGCATATGTCTTTGTTATATACAAAAAAGAAGAAACATCTCGGGTTGCCAACGTATATGAACTGCTGCATTTGAAGACACCGAAAAAGCCGTTTTTATGTGGTTCAGTGATGCTTGTTCAAGAAACATTCCTATTAATGCGGCACTCATTCAAGAATGTTTGAGGTTTTTAAACTCTCTTGGGACCTCTGTCAATGGGACAACACACTATGAGCCTGCTGTTGCCTTGCCCCGGAAATGGACAAACAATCTTACACA
>NC_053162.1:103714996-103748346 GCF_016835505.1 Polypterus senegalus | reverse complement strand
TTAAGATGAGCCCATACAAGCTTATCATTGCCAAAGCCACAACTTTCAAGAACTGTCACGATTCATCTTTTGGAAATATTCAGTTGCCTTTAGGCTGTTTGTAGATATTCTAGTTAAGCTCTCACTTTGCACTACCCTATCTCTAGCCTTCGTGAATATAGTCATAAACTTAAAAATGGGTATCTTTTAAAAATTCTAAGTTATTACTGCCATAGATACAAACAGGTAGCTCATTATTATTTATAAAATAACTTACCATAATATTATTAGACCCACTTAATCCAGTTTAGTGCATCAAAGGGTTGGGCCCAGTCCTGGCAGCACTGGAAGCAAGGTAAGAAACTGCCCTACTCTCATTCATGCACAAACTCTCACTCACTCACTCACTCACTCACTCACTCACTCACTCACTCACTCACTCACTCAAGCAGAGCCAATTTGGAATCACAAATGAATAGTCCTATTATAAATTAAACATTTGTTTATGTTTTAATAATCAGGTTGCAAAATACATGGACATAGGTTGTAATGAATTTCAAATCATTATTTAAAGAAGCAGGCCCAATTAAAATTAAACTATATACATAGAGTCCTTCTGACTAAGTTGATCTTTTTTATATTTTCATTAATATATATATATTAATGTTATATATATATATATATATATATGTTGGATGTGTTTGGCCTTGTGTGAAAAAGTGTAGACTTGTACATGAATGTGCCCTGTGATTAGCTTGCTTTATGTCCCGGGTTGGGCCCTACCTTGTTCCAGTACTGTTTGGTTCAACTGTCTGTATCTGGATAATATAGATTTACTAGTAACAAGAATGTGCAATTCCATGGTCATCATCTACTCTATTTTCAACTTTGAAAGTAGATCTGTATTTAGAGTAAGAAGAACACATTCATCCTGTGGCAGAGTAAAATCCATTAATAACATAAAGAGAGGTGAGAGAGGTGAGCATCTACCTGAACAGAAGACTTCATGTATATACCATACATACTGGCAAGATATTTTCTTTAACGGAAATATTTTAAAAAGTGAGTAAAAAAATAAATCACACATTAGCAGCCTGTATGTTAGTGGCATTTTTACTTGGTAGATTTTATTCCAAGGTTTTGTGAGGTGTTCACTGTATGAATTCCTTTAAGAAAAATAGCACAATACAAACTGAGATTGCTTCATGCCAAAATGGCGAAAAAATATATTGATGAAAATAAAAAACTCCTGAAGCAGAATATGTAGAGAGACTTGAATAACTGCCATGCAAACTTTCACTTTTCACTTTCATATTGCAGAATATAACTTCAGGGGTCCTATGAAAAGCTTTGTAAGAGCTCTCGAAAGGACCAATGATCAGTACTTACTGTTGACAGTTCATTAATGGCATCTCCTGTCTTTTGCCTCATGCAAGCAACAAACAATGCAGAGTCCGTGTCATCACATGCAGTGACAAGATATTGGTTTGAATCACACCCTGTGTACTGTCCGTGTTTAGTCTGCATGTGCTTTCCATGTCTGTTTGAATGTTCTCCTACGTTCCAAAAAAATTGGGTTTTGTCTGGATATTGTATATTCCCCCTCCATGAGTGAGGGATGGTATGTATGTCAATTTCTTCTGAGATGGACTAGCTCTCCATCTAGTGTTGTTTCCTGCCTGGTGTTCAGTGCTGTTGGGATAAGCACCAGTCCTCTGTGACCTTGAATTGGACTACATAGGTTTAAAAATTTGATTGATTTATTCAGCACTTACACATTTGATATATTACAAGAGAATTCTAGAATTTCAGATTTCCAAAATCAGCTTTATTACATGACAAACTTGCATGACACCATAAAGATGCACATTAATTCTGACTGAATATTTTATAATAAAAAGTAGAATAGATTATACTTCTGATTTGTTTGGTCTAAGTGATTTTACATGTACAATACAGACTTTACCTGATTAAAAAACAAAAACAAGGGAAAACTACTGTATGTATACAAAGGCAGTACCTACAAAACCTCTTCCTAGAATAATATTTGGAATATGATCACTGTAATATGGTGACTGTCAAAGTGACATTACCTGGCATAAATAAGGATTCCTCTCTCTGTCCATTAGTTTTCTGAGCCTCTCCCAGGCACATCAAACCCAAGTCAGAAAACAACATTACACACGATGCTGACCAACTATTGAGTACTTCTACACACTGTTGAGTACTTATGTTACATATGCAAACTGCATGAGTGGCTGCCAGCCTTTCGAAGGATAGTTACAGGGAAGGAAGATGGGTTTGTAGTGTCCTTAAACAATATTCTTTTTTTTCCCCTTAGCTTGAAGGACTGGTACACCACTGAACAGTGACAACACTGCAGACCCAATGATCTTTGCCCCATCCCTTCTGCCCTGGGACCAATTTAGGAGACAAGGCGAGCGAATGCCTGTCATCACTACCAACCTGGCCCTCAAAGAAAATGATACTTGCAAAAAGTAAACCATAAAAAAAGTAAGCCATCTAAAGAGGATAGCTCAAGTGGGCCACAAGTACTATATTTTTATTCTGTTTAGCTTCCAAGTGGGGCCAAAGTCTGATATATATTAACAGGGGACTACCATTCACCCCAAACTGCTAACACTGTCTCTTGATTGTTCTGTACAACACACACTCACAGTGAGACAATTTGAGAAAGGAATCTAATCTGAGGAAGGCATAGCTAAAACTGGGACCTCACAAACAGTACTCTACAGTATAGGCATGAAACTTTGTAGATATTAAGCAACTTATCACATTATCAATTGCTCAAAATTATATTGTAAGCACTAATTTTGCTTTACAGAAACAATGTTATTACTATTCAATTAGTAAATATTAAAAGTATTCTGCAGATAACTGTCACTACAGCCATTTAACTACACTAGGCTGACCCGCCTTTTAAGGCGACCGACTTTTAAGTTGACCACTTCTTAAGGCAATTCAATATGTAGATCAATTTGATATTTTATACAAACTCATTAATTTGGTTATATTGCATTTGAGCAGTATTACTTTAATACTCGTAGTTTCTGTTTTTTTTGTGATGAAATTTAAACTTTTTTTCTATATTGAGGTCGTCCTTTTGAACCCCCTGATATTTACTATGCGGTGAGGCATTTGTACTCCATCAACATTAATTATTTCCAGGGACATAATTTTGTCTATTTTTCCAGCGCATCGCGCACAAAAGCAAAGGAACGATGGGAGCACCAGAACTCTGCCCACATCATGTCGCTTCGTACTGCAAGCTGCAAGTAGTAAGTCTGTAATAAGCGGAATACCGCTACGCTTTCCACTCACGGAACGGAAGGACAATCCCGACCGCTTTCATATAGTAAGAAAGAAGAAGAAGATATCGCACAGTCTGGAGTAGAAAATCATCTTTTACCTGGAAAAATGAAACTACAAATCCCATCGTGCATTGCAAAATAGATGGGGCAAATGTGAAACTCCGCGCCTGCGTAGCACGCACGGGAGGGAAGGACAATCCCGACCGCTTTTATATAGACGGATACTCTGTCCAGGATGTATTGGTGACAATTATTTCCTGAAGGTGAAAGAAACACTTTTATAATTGACTGGTTATTTACAATAAAATAATTGCTGTGTTGTGACTTTATTGTTTTGTTTGACTTCTTTTGTAAGAACTCCAGGGAAGAACAGGACTTCACTTTCAGATATTGCCTTGTGGAATAAACCCCTGGACAAGGGAGAAAAAATCTGAAAAAAATCAGAATACAACATTTTGATTAAAGTTAACAAATGTATTAGTGATAATGTATTTACTGAATCATGGTATGCTGTTTCTCATTTGTTGATTTCAAAACCAAAAATCTCCCTCTCTTCCCCATCTTTTAAAAACTGTTTTTAAATAAATCAACAATTTATTAAAACTTCCTCAAAAGCATTCTTTATACATTCAAAATATTGAAAACATTTGTTCAGAAATAATGCACAGTCCCTTAATTGTAGTTTATTTCAAGAATAACAAATGTCATGAATGCATGCATACCCGTCAGAGGATCACCTTCTGCGTTTATTAAAGGTAAATAATTCCAAATAATACCAGGTGGTGCAGCTGCTAACATCTTTGTCTCTTCTGTCATTTTCAGCAGCGAGAAGAGGCCCACCGATGGCAATTAACCCTGGCCGTAAAGACTAGCAGGCAATAAAAGAAAGGATGCCCAGGCGAATGCTGTCTCAAATCGGACCTGCATTACGATTAACAAGAATGACTTCTGTCACAAAAAGACTAAAAGTTCGATTGAGATTCCCGTTTAATTCTGACCGTTTTAACGCCATTGAGTGTTGTTTTTGTTTAAAGTTATTGTGTTGGATTAAAAGGGGTGACCCGGCTAACATCCAAACACTATCGATACATGACGAGTGCCCTTCCAAATTCTCCACTCAAGATTAAACACAAAGCGACTTGATGTGTTTATGTTGCTGTTGACATTTTTACAACATTTCCAAAAAGAAATGTGTTTAGTGGTGGCAATGCATGATTCCAGACAAACATGTGCTTTGTATACCTGATTAAGTCAAACCACCTAAAATGTCATGGAGGCCAACTGTAATGTCATTAACACTGTGCTAATAATAATTAGCAGTGTCTGGCTTGTCAATTTTTAAAAGCATTGCAAATAATAATGTATTTTGTGAACTAATCAATAAGCAATTTTATATAAAAAATAATTAGCGTGTTATGAAATGCAAGTATGGTTGGAAGCTCTGAAAAACAGTCTGATGAAGTTCATGTTCTGCCACCCAAAGGTACAGAAAGGTATTTTTTTTTTAATTAAAAAGACTGTGAATTGAAACATAGTCAATAAAATCAGGAAACAATCATTTTATAACCCCAAATATCCATCCATCCATCCATTTTCGAACCCGCTGAATCCGAATACAGGGTCACAAGGGTCTGCTGGAGCCAATCCCAGCCAACACAGGGCACAAGGCGGGAACCAATCTTGGGGAGGGTGCCAACCCACCGCAGGACACACACAAACACACCCACACACCAAGCACACACTAGGGCCAATTTAGAATCGGCAGTCCACCAAACCTGCATGTCTTTGGACTGTGGGAGGAAACCGGAGCGTCTGGAGGAAACCCACACAGACACGGGGAGAACATGCAAACTCCACGCAGGGAGGACCCGGGAAGCGAACCCGGGTCAACCCCAAATACTAAATCAAAATTCTTAGTCAAACTGTATACAGAGAATTGTTAATAAGGAAGCAAGTACAGAGGAAAAAAATTCACTTAAAAGTGTTTTCAAATTGTATCTGCAATCTCGGACAACCATGCAGTGTATGATGCTCACCTTTATGCATTTGACCTTGTGATGTCACAAGTCACACACATTTCCAGGTGACTTGGCCTAACAATGGTACAGCAACTGTCAACAACAATTCTTCAAAATGACAGCACCGGAGAATGCTAAAAATGTTTTACGTTATAAAAATTAATCTAAAACAAATGTCAGGAATAGATCAGTTGTGCTTCAGAAACAGTGTCTACACATAGAAGTTTTGATAAAAACCTAAGGAAAAGTTAAACAAAATAGCTAAATATAACAGTTCCCAGAAAACCTCAAGGCTGAAACAGATTACGTGGGCCTGTAAATACAAGTGTTTTTAAGTCACATGGGAAAAGAAAATCGATACTTTTACAAACTGCAGGTTAGTATTCACTTTTTAACTTATGTATTCAACTAATGGCCAATTTGATTGAGAAATTTGACTTCAGAAGCTATAGAAAGTATCAACAAACTTTGACAAGTTTAATACTGGAATGCCTTCTGATGTTCTGAAGAGACCATTATTTGTGCATGAGCTTGTTAGCTGTAGTTTCTGACCATCAGTATTAACAGGCTGGGGATATTATTTTAATTACTCTGTCACTAATAACTAAGGAGCTGCCACCACAGGAAAGAAAAATACTTGAAGCTGGTAGGCAGCATGAGCTACAACTAGAGAGTTTGCACAGTTTGACATCTGCTTGTCAATGATGTCACCCTGAATGTTCTAACCAGTCAGTGTTTTAAATGTATAATTATGTACTGTAACACTGGAGGATTCTCAACACCTTCCTTAAAATAAGTACAAAATAAAGTGTGACAAGTCAAGCTTGATTATGTATTGTATGTTTCACAGTGAGTGCTATAGTAAAGTGACAAATGTTCTTTTACATAAGGAATGAAGAAGGGCATCGCACGTCCATAGCAGCGGACTGAGACAGCAAAACTCAGAGTAGTGAATCGAAAAGGTACTACAATAATGTGTAAATATACAATTTTTGAGGTAAAAAGTCAGTTTCATATTACTACAAGAAAGCTAGAGGTTCACAATCTAAATCTGGGAATAAAGGAGCTTTACCGAAATGTACAGAAATGTAGGTATAGAAAGTGGGTTCCAAAAAGCTTCCTAAGCATTTATATGGGTTTAAGTAGTGTTACACTTCCTGGGCTGTAGCAGGACCAGAACTCTAGATTGAGGCAAACCACATGAAAACTTAATCCTGCCCAATATCATGAAAATTACTAGCCAAAATGTGAAGAGCTTTTCATAATCATTGATAACAAATCATGAAAAATACAGGGTTAGAGTCCTTGGTTGAAATGTTGTGGCCAAAAAGGATAAGATCAGGAGAGATTATAAGTGGCTTCTCTCCCTCTCCACTATTTAAGGTCCTTGAATGTAGATATATTCTTGAGTGTTTGGTTGTATACTGTATGTGAAAAGCGAAGTTCAGATAAAAGATTAACCAATCAATCTGCTAGATTAACTAATTTACTAGGCATAACCATTTAGAGAGACCTATGCTAATATATTAAAGGCATAGTATTTCCGACCCTGAGAGTGAAAGTTAATGTTCATCATAGCAAATGGTAGCAGAAAATAAAATATGCTCAAGTTGTTGACAGAATTTAACACCAAACACTGAAGTTGCTCTCAAGGATGATTCTGAGGTTTGTTGCAGTCTGTGTTTGAAAGTAGGTATGCATAATATCAAGAGGATTAGTGATTTATCTTGAACTGTGCATAAAATGCCATAATGTAAGTAAATAATAGGTTTACTTTGTTTGTGTATTTCTAACCCCAGCTTTGCCTAAGCTGTACCATTTTAAAAGCTACATCAATAACTATACCCAATCTGCACAGGTACAACGTACATCCCCATCTTGACAGTGTAATTTAAAGTATCCATGTTTATAGACCTGTGCTTGTATGCCATGCTCTTCTCAAATTTTTGAAGTGGATTTTTTTCCATCAGACTTGTGTTCCTGACCTCCAGCATTGTGTTTGTTAACCCGTTATGCTCTGAAGGGTTTTTGGTATTATTGCATCTAAATTACATGCCCAAAAATAAATGGTTATAGTTAGTAGTGAGTGCAATTCTCCAGATTTTTAAAAGAAACTATTTATATTATTAAAAACCTTTGTTTACACCAATACCAAAAAAATAAAAACACATAAAAAATTACTCTTTAGGGATTTCTTTAAAAAAAATGGATTTTACAGTGCAAAACTAAGACATTTTATGATGCACAACCCTGGAATCTATTAACTTTCAGTGTACCAAGTTCAGATATATCCCATAGTTTTGCAAAGTACTGTTTGGCATAAGATGTCTGCCTTTTTGGAAACATTTAGCCTCTTGGACCAAAGCAGTCTTTCAATATAAAAATTGTAGCTATATTTTTTAGAAAACAAATAAAGCTGCATGAGAGTTGTAGTCCGGAAGTGCAGCACTGTTAGGATCCCATAGGGACGATAGCGGGCTCTGCTGGGGGGGGGACCTCACTGGCTTTTGTATAACCCAGAAGTACTTCCAATACTGGCCAAGTCATAGCACTGGAGGTGCTCCTGGGTCCACTTTAAAAGGAGACCACTGCCATAGTTCTAGGAGTCAGAGTCAGGAGGCAGTGGGCAAAACTCAGCAGAGGTGAAGAAGGAGGAAGAATTGTTCTTTTATTATGCTTTATTTGTGGCTTATACATGTGAGGTGATTGTGAAATGGGCTTTGGTGGAATAAAAATACTTTGTTTTATTCACTGAACATCTGTTGAGTTACTGTGTCTGTGGTGTGGGTCTGCCTGCCCCCCCTTGTAGTCACAATATGTATAATTATGTACTTAACCAAAACTTTAGTTTCAATATGATTTTTCATGCCAGTCCTTGTAACAATGTCTGTTTACCGCTATACACATTGTACAATAATTGGAAGTTTTTGTGCTGCAATCAACCCACTGTCTCCTGTCTTCTGTTGTACTGGGTGGGCATGCAAAGAAGTTAAAAATGGAAGAGCACTGCTCAGAAGACTAACATTGAGAGAATGTGCAGCAAAAAGCGTTCAGATATGGTAATTTAACCTATGATGTTTGAACTGTAAATGTGCACACTGCAACGCTTCAAAGTTATACTAAACAGTAAATCGAGCTTAGCATTGACTCTTTCAGAAAACATATTCTTCATACTGTATTTGTACCATTAGCACTGTGTAACTTTTATAGCACTTCCTCAACTGTATGTTTTCTTTTTTGAGGAAAAAGACATTTCCGTAACAAACTTCAAGACTTACTGCACATCAACCAAACAATCTGCATATATTCTCACTGAAGCTTGCATGTAACAATGCATAAAAATGCGTATGGACAAGCTGTTGCATAAGCAATATATTTCCTATTTTTTATGCATAACTGTGACATAGAGTACAAGTGACCAATCATAAACAACTATATATCACTGAAAAGGTCTGAAACACCCCAATGGCAATGAGTCTTTTACTGCATGTTGTGCGACATAGAAGTGATCTTTGATAAAAGATGACACAGCTGTGACGTGCTGCCTGCCTCGGCATATATGTGCACAAATCATATATTTTACTAATGAAAGATAGCTGACAACATGGAAACTTATGATTTCTTTGAAAGAAGATACCCCTGAGTATGTAAAAATACCATTATTGCTTTTGATTGACTTGTGGGTTTATTGTAACGTACATAAACAACTGAAATATGGCAGAACACTTTGCACCCAAGTTGATTATTTCACTTTTCTTTTCATCACATGCATGTTTGATGATGTGCTGACTCCTACCTGGTGTAAACTTCACTTTGTCTCCAAGCTACTGCCTTGCTTGCTTTTGAATTTATACAAAAACTACACATCATGAGGCTGATGCAATCTAAATATCTGGGAAAGATCCAAATGGAAAAAATGTTAACCTTACACTTAAATAAAAGAAGCACTTTGAGCATTAGGTCTAAGTTTTCATATCTGATACCACATATTCATGGTGGCATTATGATGAAAAGAATCAATTGATACACAAACCATGCATAGCACAGATGTTCAAAAAAAGTTTGTAGGTACATTTTTCAGTGATACTTCAAGAAGTAGCTTTTAACTACTTGTGTTGACCACTTCAAGCCAAAAAGCTGATCAATATGTCTAAAGTCAAGAATTTGCAACTGATTTATGGGGCAAAACAAAACTAATAATCATGAAAAAAATCGTCAAAGCTTGAAGATTTTCACATACAAATGAATTATCAAGAATAAGTATTCTTTTTAACTCATTACTCAAGTCTTAAATAGAAGGCTATATATAATAGCAACAAACACCATGCTGTACTCGTCCAAAATGCCAAGTAACATACACTTTCATAATAACCTGTAGGGCTGTAAGAATGAACATCAATATTCAAATCTATATTAAAAAAATATTCAAAGGCAAATGCTGACATTTGTTTGTAAAAGAACAGTCCATTTTTTACCTCTAATTATCAGTAATTTTGGCTTCCTGCTACTCCAGACATGCTACGCTGCAATACTTTTGTATTTTATGTGTTTTACAAAATTGCCGATTAGCTTTTTTATAGTTTTTAATAGTTAGTTAGGGCAGATTTTTCTACTACACTGCTCTGCTTTTTGGTTAATCAATGCATTAACAACACATTCTAAAGCCTTCTCCAGTGTTCCAGAAATATGGTTTTGATCCTGAGTCTGTTCTGTTTCGTTTTTGGTCCTAAGATTCCTTTCTCATTAACCATAAATGGAAATAACTGCCATATTTTTGATTTTCATTTTATTATTATGATGGCTTTAAAATCCCAATTTTAAACAGCATTTTCAATGTCAGGAATGCATGCTTAGCTACCTTAACCAACATGTGTCCTTTGGAGGCTAATGACTTGACATGTAATTTCTAAAGCAAAGGGGAATTAAAAATTAAGGTTGTATGTGTTATGTTTTTGAATATATTCAAATACTTACATATATTTTTAATATGAGTATTTAATCACTAATTTTGGTATAATTTGACTGCCCAAAAACACAGCTCTGGCAATGATGTGCTATAACTGATAGGAATGATAATATAAACAAAAAAGGTATAGCGCAAAATACTTTTTTTAATCTTGATAAAAGGAGAAAATTGTTTCCTCAACTAGAAAACCCAAACTGCAAATCAGTCAAACAAAAACAAATTAGCAATAGACAAATTACTTCTTCTGTTATCTAGCCTAATTCTTCCTTGAGAAGAATGTTGAAAAAAACTATGTTAAAAACAACAAGGCAACTGTTATACAGTATATGGACAATGTAGAGGTCGCACTAGTAGTATAATCATAATTCATAATGCCATGAAATTCTGACTTGTATGTCCAGCCAACATGCATCAGCTATGTGTTAGAAAAGGGTTTTCAAGATGGAGTATTTCAATGCTGTTGTGAGACTGAAAGGATTAAAAAATATGTTCATCCTATAACTTTTAGGTGAGTGGAAACTAAAGAAAGAATTAAACTATTTTACAATTGGTGTTACAAAATAGGTGGACCCAACCCAGTAAATTAAACAGTGATGAAAGGAGCAGCATGGATATTAGGTCAGCCTCTGCAGTTACCCAGAAATATTAACATGTCAGTACATACCAGAGATGAAACACTGCATCCTCCAGCTGACTCTCCAAAAATAGTGACAGAGTTTGGGTCACCTCCAAAATTATTAATGTTTTCTTGAATCCACTGCAGTGAAGCCAATTGATCAAGTATACAATATTTCTATAATGTTTTTTCTATAAACTTAATCATACCTTGTCAAAAACAGGGATACTGGGACATGCTTCTGGGGCAGATCTGCCAGGTGAATCATGTAGAATGGTTGGAAGACTGTCATGTAGACTGAAGGAACATGCAGCCACAGTTTTGGTTGATCACATTTTAAGTGAACTGTATGTTTGGGTATGATGCCATTAGGTGCCATTCCTACCTCATTAACTGATCACTAATGCACAGAAGATTGGTGATTGAATGTGGCATGCTTGGTGTAAGAATTAGAAATGATTAATCTGAAGTCCTTATCCTCTCGCAAACAATGCTGGCTTAATCTTTGCATGTGAGAGGGTGTGATGGTGCGAGTTAGGTCTATGCTTCCACTCCTGTTTGGGAGCCTCTTGAACCCACCACCATCAATAACATAACCAAGGAAAATTAGGACACTCATATAGCAAAGGGTTAGGTGTAAAGGTGCTCAGTGGTTTAATTTAAAACAAGCAAAACAAATTCAAACAGTGTTCAAAGTGCTGTCCTTAAAAAAGTCTTCAATAAATAAATAAATCTATAACCTGGGCCAGTTCTAGACAGGCATATTTAAGGGGGCAGAAAGAAATGTGAAGGGGGCACATGGTGACGACGGTGGCAGGAAAGGGGTGGTGGTGGGGGTGTTCTGGATAACTGTTTTTGTCATGTAATTGGATTGCACTTTGTCAGGCATCTACCCTAAGCCATGTCCAACTTGGGTGTCCCACCTGAAGGCTAAGCTCTGTGTACCTCTTAGGGTCACTGAGGCACGCAAACCCCCTGACCACGATAAGGTGGCAATCCCTCAGGAGGAAAACTGAAAAATAAAACAATAAAAAATAAAATAAAATATTCTTCATCAGATTATAACAACTAAAAACATGACATTTACCTTAATTTTATGGCCTATATCAAATATATTCGAACCCAACAATAACACTTCTCACTATTGCCAATATTAACAAAACTAAAAAGGGTAGGCCAAGTTATAAAAAAAAAAAATCAATTCACCAAGTCTTGAAAAATCCATCTATCCATTTTCCAACCCGTTGAATCCGAACACAGGGTCACAGGGGTCTGCTGAAGCCAATCCCAGCCAACACAGGGCACAAGGCAGGAACCAATCCCGGGCAGGGAGCCAACCCACCGCAGGACACACACAAACACACCCACACACTAGGGCCAATTTAGAATCGCCAGTCCACCTAACCTGCATGCCTTTTGACTGTGGGAGTAAACCGGAGTACCCAGAGGAAACCCACGCTATCACGAGGAGAACATGCAAACTCCACGCAGGGAGGACCCGGGAAGTGAACCCGGGTCTCCTAACTGGGAGGCAGCAGCGCTACTTTTCAGAGACTGATGGGGGGAAATGGTAGGGTCACCAGAGTCTGTATGGCCCAAAGTTGAGAGCACAACACTTTGACCATGGTGTTTGCTCATCGTTCTCCTTCTGTTTGTTGGATGTGACTCATCCTCAGTAGGAGATGACACTCCCCAACAGTCATCCTCACGGATGTTTTTTAAGGAGTCCAGTGCTGCACTAACAACCTCAGAAGCACTGCACAGATCAACTGACTGAGACTGTAGAATAGCATTTGCTGGTTTCAAGACACCAAGCACCCGCACTAGGAACTTTCCAATCTCAAAGAAGTGATGCCTCTTAATTTGGCATAGCAGGCCTGATGCCTCGGTGCACAGATCAACTGCAGCATCATCATCCTCTGTCATCTCAGATAGGATACTAAGGATTTGTTCTTGATTGTCCACAGTGCACCTTGTCACCTCATAGTGGCTTGTCCATCTGATCTCAAGCAGCTTTTTTAGACATGGTGCATCATGTTTATTGAGCACATAGTGGTGGTGAAAAAGTTGTAGAGTGAACTAGATAGGCTAAAAAATCTTTTTGCACATGGCTCACTCTGCATGGCATGCAGAACCACTAAGTGCAGTTGGTGGTTGTAGCAGTGGATATATGGGACATATCTGTCAACCCTCTTTTGGAGAAGAGCTTGTACACCACCTCTAACCCCATCATATCACTGACTCAGTATACTGTCAGCACTGTAGCCAGCATCACAAAGGTGTAACAGGATCACAGAAGTGATGTACTCTGCATCAAGTTGTTACAAGTCAAACAACCCAATAAGATGCTCCTCTGGCATGGAATTTCTGACAAACCGTATTATCACAGACAAATTTTCCACATTGCACCTATCCCTGGCCCTCATCACTTTTGAGGCAAAACCCTACAGAATCAGCACTTTCATATTTTTCCTGACCTCTCCAAGCATCATGTCAGCCAGTGTTTGGATAATTTCATTTTGGATATCCTTAGATGTGTACAGTATTCCCGCGCTATATCGCGCTTCGACTTTCGCGGCTTCACTCTATCGCGGATTTTAAATGTAAGCACATCTAAATATATATCACAGATTTTTTGCTGGTTCGCCGCTTTCTGCAGACAATGGGTCTTTTAATTTATGGTACATGCTTCCTCAGTTTGTTTGCCCAGTTGATTTCATACAAGGGAAGCTATTGGCGGATGGCTTAGAAGCTACCCAATCAGAGCATGTATTACATATTAACTAAAACTCCTCAATGCTATAAGATATGCTTCCCGCGCGGTGCTTGAGATTGTTTGCTTCTCTCTATCTTTCTCACTCTCTCTGCCTGACGGAGGGTGTGAGCAGAGGGGCTGTTTGCACAGAGGATACGGACTCTCCTCTACAAAATGCCGCTTTATCGCGGTGCTTCTGCATACTTAAAAGCACGTATTGATTTTTTGATTGTTTGCTTTTCTTAGCGAGCGCTCTCTCTGACATTCTCTGCTCCTGATGGCGCTCCTTTGAAGATAAGATATGTTTGCATTCTTTTAATTGTGAGAAAGAACTGTCATCTCTGTCTTGTAATGGAGCACAGTTTAAACGTTTGACTAAAGGGTGTTATTTCATGTCTAGAGGGCTCTAATAATGTTAAAAGGGAGGGAGAGTTTATAAGGGCTTAAAATATATAAAAATAACCATACAAACATATGGTTTCTACTTCGCGGATTTTCACCTATCGCGGGGGGTCTGGAACGCAACCCACACGATCGAGGAGGGATTACTGTATTTTGCATTTTTTGGGATACCCTTAAAAATGCTTGCTAGCTTCTCATCCTTCTCTAAGGTATATTTCATCAGTTTTAGAAAAATACCTTAAGCAATGTCATCATCATTACCCGCTGCATCATGTCTCAAGATTTCTGCAGTCCCACGGAGCCCCAACTCATTTACACAGAGAAACCTTAGACCACTACCAATAGTCTTGACATAGTAATGTTTTTTTTCAAGTTGTGTTTTACCAACCAACATTGAATCCACAGTCCCCACTGTGGCCTCTCTGCTTTTATGCTCAGTCCAGATTGTTGAAGCATGCACATGGTTGTGGCTGGACACATGCCACAGTAGCCCCTTGTCTCGATCAAGTGCTGCTTTCCAATTGTTAAAACCAGTTAAGGTAAAACTGCATACCTCTCTTTAACAGTACTGCCATATTTCTGACAGGGGAAACAGAAGCATGCGTCCTGCACAACAGAGTACTCCAGCCATGGTCGTGTGTGGTACCAGGCAGGATTGAATGATCTTAAGGTTGTACCACCAAATACACGTTTGGGGTAACTACCCAGTATTGACTAGGATGGAGTATTGCCATTTAAGTCACTGGGTAGCTGAGCGGGTTGCTTTGGGGAAGCAATTGTTGGCAGAGGTACAGGAGAACCAGTGCCTGTTGATGCCACAAGAGTAGACATGCCAGCTGATGTCTCTGATGTACCAGCAGCAGCATCATTGCTACTGCTATTGGTACAAGCAGGAGCAGCGCCACACTTTTTAAAAGCTTGGAAGAAAGGATGCATCTCACAGCATTAACTTTCCCTTTGTGAGCTGCTGGAAGCTGGGATGGAAAGTGAATAAGCTTTACTAAAATCAATGTGATTACATCAGTATATGAAACAAGAAAATTGTTGAGTGCAGAGTTGAAAGCTGGAGCGGGGCTTTGTGTCGGGGTCTGACAGACAGACACATGTCCTCCAGTCGGCTCTATGCAACAGACGGGCTGACAGTGGTGCTTGTAAGATCGAGAAAGAAACACTTCTCTACCAGACTGAGACTGTGAGAAGAACAACGGACTTGTCTCCCATTGTACAAATATAGATGTATTTTTTAGTTGTTGTTAATTATCTCATGAGTCGCTATTGTGGAAAAAATCCAAAACAGCTTGATCAATCTGGTGTACGTGACAAGAGCCATGCAGACCCTGCTTGCCCATGGTGTACGTGACAAGGGTCATGAAGACCCTGCGTGCCCAAAGTATGTGTGCTAAGTGCTACTTCTTGTTTTAAGGTTACTACACAAAAAACCACAAGTGTGGACTCATCGAGCCCCAAACTAAGGAAACTAAGAGATGTATTCCACCTGTAGATTTCTGTTAGTGCTGATTCAGGCTAATATTTTGAAATACTTGTGTAACTAAAGTCATAAGACAAAAGCCCTATAAAAATTTGGGACACCAACCCCTCGGGGCAGACGAAGGGCAGGTGTCCTAGGACTGTGCTTCTCTGTCATTTTACCTTTGCCTGGTGTGTATCAATTAAAGATTTTTACTAACTCCAATTATATCTCTCTGTCTTCAGTCACAAGAAACAACACTATAGAAAAAGTGTCCACACTATGATTTTGACGACAGAGATTTGCTGCTTCCTTAAAGCCTCCCGCTGTTGACAAACTCATTTTGCTCTGCTCTGCCTACTGAGAAACCTAACACCGGGTCATTTGCATACTAACAGTGATTGGATGTTTAGCTAGGGGGAGGGTGAGTGGGGGATCTCTGCGGAGTGCTGTGTGAGCTGCGCACAGATCACGGAGGGAAAGAGCGAAGAGGTGAAACTAATCATCTCATTTGTGCCTTTTCCAGTGGATTTTTCAGCTACTTTAGTAAGTCTTGTCCATATTCAGTTTGTGGGTAATCTATTATTTTCTTTCTCGACTTCTAAAAGTTTGATTTAAGGGGGCAGGACGTTTGTTTAAGGGGGCATTGCCCTCTCTTGCCCCAGCATACAGCCGGCCCCGCTGCTGACTCGCATCTCGTACTCCAGTCCACGGCTCGGGAGGCTGCGGAGCAAAGAACCTTAACGGTCCAAGCGGTGGTTTGGCAAATGGGATTCCGAGGTACTGGTGAATTAGTCGCTCAGTTCCTTTCACCTGGGTTACACTGCCCCTTAAGAGGCCAAACTGTGTAGACACCACTGGGTTAGCAGAGTCGCCACCTAGGAGACAGACAATCAATAAAGGTGCTTCAAGAGTTTATGAACACATCTGACTTCTACAACATGACAACACACAAGCAAAATAACGAACCCAAACTTAATTTCTATGAGACAGATCACGAAATTTCGACCTTTTTCATTGTTATTTTTAAACATTTCCGTAAGTATTACATTTTCTAAAATGGTCCCCATACCTACAAGATTAAATGCCAGTGCTGCTGTCCAAAAAATAGTTAAAAACAAAATAGTTCTGTCCAGTGTTCACTTTCCAATTAGTCTCTTGTTGTGCGAGAAATGACAAGAAGATTTTAGTTACGGTTGAGGTCGGACACTCCCACCTGGGTTGAGCTCTGTGCGCGTTAAATTTTAATCCTCATATACTTGGAGAGTGGTGGCAGTAGGCTACAGAAAAAGCGTCAGACGGCTGCAGTTAGCTCGTTAGCGTAATAGCGCCTCTGCGTTAAACGTATGGACGTAAGGACAAAATGCAGATGTTTGCTAAATGTATGCAGTATTTTATTGGTATCAATCAGTTTATATATTAACTAGAAATGTCAATTCGCTTAGTTTATGGTTTGGAGTCTTACTTGGCGGAACTCGACGTGCATAATGGGTTTTATTCCACCAGTGACGAATCACATAGCACTTTTATGAAGCTCGTAGGATACTGGACAAAGGTTATAAAATTTTGCTAATAATTTCGCAGTTACAGTTAATAGGTTATCATATATTCACATTCAAGTATGTATTTTACGAGTATTATATGTATATTTGCCATCCATCCATTATCCAACCCATTATATCCTAACTACAGGGTCACGGGGGTCTGCTGGAGCCAATCTCAGCCAACACAGGGCGCAAGGCAGGAAACAAACCCCGGGCAGGGAGCCAGCCCACCACAGTATATGTATATTTGTTTTAATGAATTTCACAATTAATGGTAAATGATGACAAAGAAAACTAGAAGTTTACTGCAGTTACTAGGTAAATTAAAGTAAATTACTTAGCATTTTATAACTGAGTATATATTATTTACACAATGTGTAAACACAAATATAATTGAATATTACAAAGGAATATAATAAATCAATTAATTGTTTGATGGTAGTTTCATTTTGCAAATAAAATACCGCTTTTAAAACATACAGTAAATAGTAATAATAGTAAGTTTAATTTCAATGTTTTGCAATTGCAAAAATACAAATGATTGAAATTCAGATTTGTTTCTGTTCTTGACTTCATCTTTATGAACTTAGCAACAATTTCTTTTAAATTAACAGTTTGGGCAAGTTCATTCTCCACTGATAAGGATGCTGAGAATCATGTGAAAAAGTGAGTACATACACCCCATGGAAACTGCTGAACAGGCCTACATTACATCTTAGTACATGCAGTGCCTGTACAGAAAAAAGCTGACCAGCTTTAACAAATGACACATAAAACTGACATGGTGTATTCAACCTCATAATCTAAATGAACAAACATTCAAATTTGCCACTTGGAAAAAGTATGCAGACTCCTACTTTTGTCACCACTTCAAATCCCTAAAATTAAATCTGGTGTTCCAGATTATGATTAAAACCACCTTAGAGAGAATGCAGGTGCTACCTGTCTTGTTTAAACCACTGATACTGTATGTAGGGTCTGGTGTTCTCTTTGTTATTGACGTATGGAGTGTCATCATGCCAAAATCGAAAGAGCTCTCTAAGGCTCTCTGAAAAATAGTTTGGATGCCTATGAGACTGGTTAAAACGATTGCCAAATTATTTGAAAGCAATCATTCCACTGTAAATATACCTGCAAGTGATATAAATTTCAAACAACTGCTAATTTGTAGGTCTGGCCAGTGTTTGATAATGAAAGACATCTTCAGAATAAAACAAGCATTATAGCAAGATTAAAGTTTGCCATTGAACATAAAGTCAATGGCCAGGCCTTTGGGAACAATGTGCCCTGGACAGACAAATTAAAGAAAGAGTTATCTGATCATAGTAACAGGAGACATGTTTACCACAAACCAGAGACAGCATTTCAGGAGAACAATCTCATAGCAACTGCGAAGCATGGTGGTGGAAATGTTATGGTTTGAGGTTGCTTTACTGCAGTCATCGAGTTAATATGAATTCAAGTGTGCTTGAACAGAACGTGAAGCCATCTGTTAGAAAGATGAAGATGAACCTCAAGTGGTCCTTTTATTGTAATAATGATCAGAAGCACAGTAGCAAATCCACCAGGGAATACAGTTAGGTCCATAAATATTTGGACAGAGACAATTTTTTTCTTTTTGGTTCTGTACATTACCACATGAATTTTAAATGAAACAACTCAGATGCAGTTGAAGTGCAGACTTTCAGCTTTAATTCAGTGGGGTGTAGTTAAAAAAAATTAAATGGATTATGGACTGGCCTAGTCTAAACCCTGATTTGAATCCCATTGAAATGTTGTGGCAGGATTTGAAATTGCCAGTACATGCTAGAAAACCCACAAACATCTTATAGATACAGGAATATTGCTTGGAGGAGTGGTCAGAAATATCACTGATGATTTCAGAGACTGGTGAACAGTTATGCAAAATGCCTACTAGAAGCTATTTCTATTAAAGGAAGCAGTAATAGCTTATGAGGGTGAGGCACATTTACCTTGTGTTTTTATTAAAGGATATATTTATCTGCAGGCATTGTCTGCATGAAAATCTACAGTTTGGATGTTCAAACGTGTTGAAAAAAAAAGTTTTCTATGAGGTATACTAACTTTTTCACATTACATCTAGAATGTAGGTCCCAGGAAGGAAGGACAGACAGCATGGGCTAGGATAAAGGATGGGGTCGTATCCGGCCAGGAGTCCATAATGGATGGACTGGGTGAACAGGCTTACCAGGAGCAGTTCATTTCAGCACGACAGGTGGCAATGTTCCTCAAGGCTGGATCAGATTAGGTCACCTGCAAGGTAGCATTGGACTCAGAGTCCGGAAACTTAGCCCTGTCTGGGTCTTTGGATACCGCTGCCTGGAGAGGACTGCCCTGGATTCCACATGACCCAGAAATGCTCTGGATGACCTGGACAGGAGACCAGAAGCTCTTCCCGGGTCTAGTTTAAAAGAAAGCCCAATGCCTAACTTTCACGGAGTCAGAGTCAGGAGGTTGTGGGCTACACTCTTGGAGGAAGAAGGAAGAATTGTGAATGGTTTATTTTGCTGGAGATTGTATGTGGAAGGCATTTTGTTCAATACATATTATTTATTTGAACCTGGAATTATTTTGGGTTTTACTGAATCTGTGGTTTGGGATACAGTGGTGACTCCTAGTGGGTTCAATATATAAAATGCGAAGTTCTGCTAAGAAAGGGCACTTCAATATATATTATATATTATATTATATATTATATTAGTTTTTAGGGGTAAAAAAGCCTATTATAGAAAAATTAAATAATCCAAAATTTAAAAAATACCTTGACAGATTTTATTGAAATTTGGTAGCATTATAGAAAAACAAAATTAGTTGAAAAGCATCTTTTTATTTGTTGATATTTATAAATATTATGTTAACTTATGTACTCTTTACGGTGCTGAGAGCATGCTTTATGCAAGTGAAGGACACAGCAGAAATGATTGATGGGCAATACTAATACCACCACTAAATAACAGGTGGAAGGGTAGGAAAAAAGACACATGATCATGTTGTAAAATGGAAAAAGAAAGTTATGTAAAACTCAAGGAAGATGCAAAACTCAAGTGTTAGAAAGCACTGTTTTTTGCTCTTGACTTCTACTGGCTCTCATCTTGGTGGCCTGTTCCACTTTCTCGACCTCTACTCCTGGTTACGGCACTGAAAACCAACGCCTAACCCCAGCTCTTCACTTTTTCAATCACCATGCAGCAAGTTCCAAGGGAGACACTTCTGCCTTACATAATGGTACTTATATTTGTAATGCTCCTCACTCTTCATGTTAATACATCAGTGTAACACATAAGGTAATGAATGGCACATCTGTATATCTATTTAAACCACTGCTTTGCATATACATTCACATCTGTGAACTTTAAATGGGAAGCACATACAACCGATCAAGAAATGATCTAACACAGAGATGTTTTCCTCATGAACAGTTTTATATAGCATGTTCAAGAGTAAACAGCTCCAAATAAAAGACCTAATAATATTATTACTTTGACTGATGCCTTTATCCAAGGCAATTTCCAACATTTGAGATACAATTGTTTACAGTTTTCCAATTGTAGCACAGACAGGTGAAATGACTTGCTCACAAGTCACAGTAGCAGGATGTGAACCCACAACCTCAGGGTTTGAAATCCTAAGACTTAACCACTGAAACACACTGCCTAATAATAATAGTAGCTTGTGGTGTTAAAAAAAATCTATAAAGAAAACCACTTAATCAATTACACATTACTACTGACATACCTCAGAATGACAGTTGGTTCTTCAACGGCCCAAATCGTTGTCTCGTTACTGTGCCCCCAATGTATCGTTGCCTCTATCTTCCTGGGCTCCTTCCTTACAGCTCTATGCACTCTTGGCTGCCTCGCTCACTGCCTGCACATTTATGCCCCTGGCTCTCTGTCACACTCCGATCACCTGGAGTCAGATACAGCACAATCTTCCCCACTTTCCTCAGTTCTGTGAGATGATCAAATGCCAGGATCCTGGACCAAGGTCAATGGATTTTTAGCAGAGATGAAGGACCTCCAAACTGCTTGTAGATAAGTTATTTCTATCTCTGCCCCCTCAACAGTCTGCGCTGGCTCCTTTAATATCGGTTTCTGCTGTTCTGATATACCACAGATACCTGAACATCTTGTCTCTGTGAAGTCTGAAAAGCAAACATTACACTACTACACTGTGAAAACTATTAACAAAAAGGGTATACAGGTATTTATATATTAAATAAATAAACTGATTAATAATAATGCAGATTTTTGTTGATCAATTTTTTTTTTTTTTTTAAATCATGTAGTTGTATAAGACTTCTAATTAAGGATTCTGAAATGGAAAAAAATGTTTTTGCAGAACTTGAATATATTTTAATATGCAGTTTTCTGTGTTGGAATTCAGAAGCTGCTTTGACTTGTATATCTGGCTGCATGGAATAGTCGTCATAAACATTATCATGGATTACATTGATTATTTAAGTGCATTATGATTTAGTACTGCTGATTGAAAATAGACTGGAAATTAAATGTTTAGGGCCAGGCCTGAAGAATTTTTAACCATTCAAGAAATAAATGAAGAAAAAAAGATAGTTTAACCAGTAAAGTACTCCATTTTGTAAAGCTTTTTCTAATGTGGATTCAGTAGTAAGGTGACTTCAGTGGGAATAGCCAGTGAGGGTCCATATGTGAAAGGTGTTTGGTACATCAATACACAAAGAAGTCTGGGTGACTTCAGAGGATTTCTGGGAAATCATTTATACGGTATATATCCTTCTATATAAAAGCGGTCGGGATTGTACTTCCATCCCGTGAGTGCTATGCAGGTGCGGAGTTTCACACACATTTTGCAATGCACGATGGGATTTGTAATTTCCAGGTAAAAGATGATTTTCTACTCCAGACTGTGCGATATCTTCTTCTTCTTTCTTACTATATGAAAGCGGTCGGTATTGTCCTTACGTCCCGTGAGTGGAAAGCGTAGCGGTATTCCGCTTATCACAGACTTACTACTTGCAGCTTGCGGTACGAAGCAACATGATGTGAGCAGAGTTCTGGTGCTCCCATAGTTCCCTTGCTTTTGTGCGTGATGCGCTGGAAAAATAGACAAAATTATGTCTCTGGAAATAATTAATGTTGATGGAGTACAAATGCCTCACCGCGTAGTAAATATCAGGGGGTTCAAAAGGGCGACCTCAATATAGAAAAAAAGTTTAAATTTCATCACAAAAATAACAGAAACTACGAGTATTAAAGTAATACCGCTCAAATGCAATATAACCAAATTAATGAGTTTGTATAAAATATCAGATTGATCTACATTGTTGAACGTTGAATTGCCTTAAGAAGTGGTCAACTTAAAAGTCGGACACCTTAAAAGGTGGGTCAGCCTGGTAATTCACTAAGGCCTTGTTCACACGGGCGTTAAAATCGAGCGTTTTTTTTGCGTTCGTAGCGTCCGGTGAGCACGGATCAAGCGCCGAGTGTTTTCTACACGTAGGAGTCAATGAGAGTGTTCACACAGGCTTTGGTGACGTGCATTTGTCCGGAAGCACGTTTATACGGCATCAAAAAAACGTTGCATGCAGCTTTTTCTTGCCGTTCAAAACCCAACGAACGCAAGGAAACCGCTTCTAGTTCGTTTTCTGTGCGTTTATTTTACGCTTCGGAGGACCGGATATTTTTATGTTTTCATATACAACATATATATTTTCATATTGCTTATTTTATTTTATTGTCTCATGTAATTTGTAAACCATGAACCTATTAATTTATGTTCTAATATAATATTTGATAACGATTATGTAGGGGGGGCAATCCATGGCGGGGGCATTTCAGTGCATAACACCGGTGTAAGCGCACACTCGACTACTGTTTCCTTACCTCAAAGTGACAAGTAGTCTCTCTTCGGGGCTAACACCAAGTCGCATATTGGTTGATCGGCGTGCAATGTGGCATTGCACCAGCTGCAGCAGACAATCAAAAGTGCAAACCGACATCCGACAGTAATTAAAAAACTTGCGCAGAAATTTTCACATTTCTTCATAAAGCACAAAAAAACTTCCTTTAACCCGGCGTTGTGCAGTCAGAGGATGAACCCAGTAGCGGCGGCGAATTTTTCTCACCCTACGTCGCCGTATTACGAGTATTTTTAAAACAAGAAGATTAATATTTAACATAGCAAAATGGTCCATATAGAAAGGAAGCACCTCAAATAAAACGACAAGGGCTTTCATATCCAGTTCCCGACACTGCCTCCACAGGTTAACACACAAACTACAATTTGGGCTGCAGGCTGGCGTTAGACAGAGACAAACGAACGCCGGTGTAGAAGCCAATCGATCGCCACCACAAAATGCAACATAAACGTCTAGGACAGTGATGGTGAACCATTTAGAAACCAAGTGCCCAAACTGCAATCCAAAACCCACTTATTTATCGCAAAGTGCCAACATGGCAATTTAACCTGAATACCACCTATAACTGAACACCAGCATAACCAAGGAGCTGGTGGTGGATTTTAGGAGGCCCAGGCCCCTCATGGACCCCGTGATCATAAGAGGTGAGTATGTGCAGAGGGTGCAGACCTATAAATACCTGGGAGTGCAGCTGGATGATAAATTGGACTGAACTGCCAATACTGATGCTCTGTCTGTCTATCTATCTACTGAGCTTTTAGTTTAGAAAAGCAACTCATACATTAACATCTTTTGTCTTAAAAGAAAAACATAATAACGGAGCTTTCAATGATACAAACAACTTTTTGTTGAAAGGTAAAAGTTTGCATTCGGTATGCTTTTGAACAATTAATGTGCTTTTTGCTGTTGTATGCATGCTGATAATTTGTCTAACCTTGGCTCATACTTTGTAAGTTTGAGAGCAACACATGCAGCACTCAGGTCATCTGTTAGTCTGTTTCTGGTGTCAGATTTGATTTAATTCAAAGCTGAAAACAGCTGCGCACAAGCATAAGATGTTCCAAACAAAGTAAGGAAAGCAATCTCAAGTGCATTGATTGACTTAAGATTATTTGGCAGAGAATTCCACACTTTAAGGATTTCATTTTCATAACTAACTGTGCTGTCCTTTGTCATCCCTTGATCCTCTCAAGTGTTTCACGCAGGTCTTCCCTATTAAGCTCCGCCCCAAAGCTTCCATTATATATTACGGGGTCGTGGATCAGGTGTGGCGATTAGCAACTCCCGGCAATAATTACAGATGCGGACGACTCCTCACCTGTGTGCTTAAGCGAGGATTGCCCGCATCACAAAGCTCCCGGAAACCGCTCCGGCCACTCTACCTTAACCCCCTTTAAGCCGCGAGTGCGGCAATTATCTGTTAAAACTGGCCTTTTCAATTTTGAGCTGTGGACCCGCTATACCACATCCCCTCCAACCCCACCACGGGAATGACAGACTCAAAAGGCTGCAGTCCGTGCCGCACACTTAAGCAGCATGTGTGCCGCCTGCCTTACCCCAGACAGGAGAGGAAGGAAGCGCTCCCATTGGGCTGCTGGGCAGAGGGGCGGGTGATGTGAGAAAAATCCTCCGGCGCGTGAAGAGGGGAGCGGTGAGGGGAGCAGCCCGGCCCCGCATTCCTCTGGCTTTATAGTAACGAACTCTGTGCTTGGGCGACGGCGCGCATGCCCACTGAGAGGGCTCTGAGTGCCCCCTTTGGCACGCGTGCCATAGATTCGCCACCACTGGTCTAGGACGTTCAGAGCAAGTTCGTTTATCCAAAAACTTAACGCCTGTGTGAACAAGGCCTAAGGCAAGTCACCCATAGAAAGCACGCTGGAAGGGGCGTGGATTCACTAAGCCGCCGACAAGTAAGACACCTATGGCACACGCAGGAAGGAGCCACGCCCACCAGCTCCAAGACCATTGGATACGACGACAACTTGCAGAGCCACGCCCACCAACTCGGATGCGATGACACAGAAAAAACGGCGTCATTTATATTCGTCTGTCGTAGAGGCCACATATGTACCTCCGAGCCACGTTGACTGTTTCTCACGGAGATGAATCGCCATATGCAGCGTGTAAAACGGTTTGCGAGGGGTATCCCATGGGATCCTTAAAAAAATCCTTTACAACTGAGGTTAAAACACAATGAAGTCAGCAGTATTTAAAAAACAACTTTTCGGTTACGACGCACAACCGCGTGCACCATAGCAGACCGTTTTAACTGTTACATACTGCAATTCGCATCCGCAACAAACATGCGTCTTATTGGATGCTCCTGCACGAACATGGAAGATGTTTCCCTGCCTACCAACACTCCTTTTTCACCGGCCCGCGTCTACCCTCGCTCTCTAGGCATTCACACTGTCTGCCCATGTGCCCGGATGCAAAAACTCACCGCCCACTCAGTTAGTCCCTTTCGTCTGTGCTAGGAGTCCACATGCACGTCTGAGCCACGTTGACTTTTCATTATTCTTTTCGGTTTTGACACCCGACCACGTCCACCATGAAAAACCATGCGAAAGGAACAACGAAGCCCTGCCCAGAAACTCTACCCCTCCTCCCACGTGCTCGGGAACGCTTCTCAGACCTCTGCCCGCCAACTCAAACAGCTCATCAAACACATACTCACTCGCTTTGGTCTGTGCTGCGGTCCAAATCCAGCTGTGAGCCACGTTGACTATTCTTTTGCCCTCCATGGCTACCGCTTCAAATGTATTTCATGGAAACAACACTTCTTTCAATGTTATAGAAATTCCTGCTTCAGGTAACTGTTTGTTTTTGTCAGTTGGGTTTTTTTGGAGAAATGTCATTGACGCATTTGTTGCTCTCAAACTTCGTAAAATGGCTGTTAGTTTTGTTTGCCAACATTGGGATAACTTTGGTGATGTGGTCTCCTTTGTTGTTGGTCACAGAGGCATTGTTATGCAGTCTGCTCAACAATACGCTGACTACATGAATACGTCCGGAGTCTATGGTGTCGAGGCAGAAATTGTGGCAACGTACCAAATCCTTCCAGCTACCATCAGCATTTACTTCCAAGAACGTCCTCATGCCTCTCCTCGAGTTTAGCCTACAATCTGGCCCAGCGTCTCTTAATATCCCTGATCTTTAGCAGTCCTTTGGATCATAGCCATTACGAGATTCTCATGCCTCTCAAATACCCACGTTATAACCTTCTGGTGACATCTTTTGACTCTGTCGGTATGTGCACACCCACTTGCTCGCCACACTAATGTGACGTCACCTGCCCACTCTCCTCTTCCCGAAAAACATTTAAAGACACACTCCCCTGAACACACGCATTCCACACAGGACTTTCAATGCACCTATTTTTCCAAAAGCTTCAGAGTGCACAGATATCTGAACGCACATTTAAAAAAACACAACACTAATGATGCAATGTGAACATTGCCAACAAAGCTTCGAGACAACTCGCGCTCTCAAAAAACACTTACGAACTCATTCCAATCTCACCTTCAATTGCACATTTTGTACCGAGGACTTCACGGGTGAGATGGATCTCCACAACCATATGCAGATCCATTCCACACAAAGATTTGTATGCAAAATTTGCGACAAACAGTTTCACGCACGCAGATACCTTACTAACCATCTCAAAGCACATTTAAACACCCACTCCACTGAACAAACGCATTCCAAACAGATCTTTGAATGCACGAGTTGTTCAACAATGTTCCGAGTGCAGAGATTTCTCAACATGCATTTAAAAACACACTCCACTGAACAAATTATGCAATGTGATCATTGCCAGCAATGCTTCGACACAACTCATTCCAATTCCTTTCAGTGTCAACACAGCACTAGATCGTTCATGCACAAACATCGCATTCACTTTTCTGCAGCTTTTCAAGAAGATACCGGCATTCACGTCCAAGAACATAACATTGGCCTACCTACCGCACTATGTGCTTCTTGCAATGCTCTTCATTTTGCCAGCAGAGGTCAACAAATCCGGACATTACACTAAGTGTTGTCATGCCAGCAACGTGTCTTTGCCACCACTATCCAAACCCCCTCTTTTATTGGAGGACCTCTTGACTGGTAAGAACCCGCTGTCCCGAAATTACTATGATCATATCAGGGAATACATCTCTGCTTCAGTTCAATGGGCACACACATCGCTCAATCATCTGGACAAGGACCGTATGCTTTCAGATTCCACGGTCAAATTTATCACCAGGTCTCTCCTTTATATAACAATTACAATCCTGACATGTCACCACAATACGATCAGCTATATATCTTCGATTCCGCTGAGGCTACCAGTCAACGTTTGCAAATGCAATGTTATACCGCTTGCAGTGACATTTTGTTGATTCAATTAGACAACATGCTATGACAGGTTAATCCCTTCGCAAAGTCTTACATGCAAATGCATGACATTATCACTCACGGTAACCCTGTTACAGCTGTACGAATGGTGTTCATGGAAAATCCAGGTCTGGATATGAGAAGGTATAACGCCCCGTCCTGTCAAACTGATGTTGCTGCTGTCTTTGTAGGTGAAGACGTGAAAACTCCTGCACAACGCGACATTTGCATATATCCAAGGGGAGATGATTGCAAACGTATCTCTGTTCTCAATATAAACTGTGACCCCATGGTTTATCCACTGCTATTCCCTTACGGAGATCCAATCTGGCACATACAATTAACCTAACCCATGTTGAAGAAAAGTGAACCGCGAAAAGAACGCAGATCACACAACTCCAATTTTATGCTTTCAGGCTTGCCATGAGATCTTCATTTAGTGACTTGCATTCCAGTGGCAAACTCTTCCAGCAATACATCATCGACGCATATGTCAGAACAGAAGGCGCGCATCTACATTACCTTCGCTCACATCAACAAGATTTGCATGTAGCAATACAGGGGACTTATGGATGCTGTCACTGCGAAAGCACATCACCATGACCTCCGCCCTGGACAATTGATCATTCTTCCCTCTACCTTTCAAGGCAGTCCAAGGTACATGCAACTGTACTTCCAAGACACGATGGCAATTGTCCGCAAATGTGGAAAGCCTGACTTATTCTTCACCTTAACCTGCAATCCTGCTTGGCCGGAAATCTGCAAAGCCATTTTCCATCATGAGCAAATAGAACACAGACCTGACATTGCTGCTCGCGTCTTTTATATAAAACTGCAACATTTTCTAGCAGATATTCAGGAAATGAATATGTGCATTGTTACAATGTTGGTTTTCTTGCTGATTTATTACATTACCGATTTTTCAAATGTTAATTTTCTCCCTGTGCTTAAAAATCATTAAAAAAAAACGGCCTGATTATGCGGCGTATGGTACGCTGCGGGTTGGCTAGTTTGGTATAAAAGGAAAGGATGGGGGCATTAGTAAGGCTGTTCTCAGTCAGAGTTGTGTGCATCAAAAGGAAGGAACAACCACTTTGAGGAACTCCTAATCCTGCTGAATATGCCTTCAAAGATGGAGGTAGTATTAGAAGGATTAAGTGGGAATAGGTCATTTTCTGTTGTACTGTTAATGGTAAAGAATAGATGAGATCTGGAGGAAAATATTTAAAACACTGCATATTATAGGGGTTAACCTGGTTCTTCAGTATTCTGCAGAAGGCAAGTTCAGTGTTCCAGGATGGTAATTCTGGGGTGCTCCTCAAGAATGTGTGAGTGTTCAAATTTTAATTCATAGGTTGTTAGAGAGAGAGCTTATGTCAAAGTTAAAAATTTGGTAGAAAGCTGAACCTCAAATCCAGGTGGAGCACAATTCTGCCCTGGCTCTGATTACAGGATAAGAGTAGTTAAAGTAGTGCATTCATCCATTCACCTGTTCATTCTGAAACCCATTTAATTCATTTGTGTAATATACAGTCTGGCACATACAGATACAGTATATAACCACCAGCACTCACTCCGTTTTTTTGAATAATTCACAAGAAAGGTACAAAGTAATTACAAATGACATATTACCAAACTTCATCACATCTAAATTTGATGCATCAAGTCCCCGTTATTAGTATTACAGAGCTTCTTTGTATATGGTATTCTTGTTCCTTCCTTGTGGCACACAGACCCTCCAATAACCATAAATAAACAATATGGCCCCACTTCGGGTGGCTTAGGGCCATCATAAAATAGTGAAAGAAAATGCTTGATTAAAGAAAAAGTGAAATGTAATAGGCAGGAATCAAACTTGGATTTATTTGGTTAACAGGCAAGTAGACTAACCATCACGCCACTATCACAACATGTATAATATTGATCACACAGTATAGTATTTTTTGATACTTGCTTTTAATCCGAGCCATCTGTGCCACCTCAGGGTGTTGGCAAGTCCAAAAGTTGTGTTTCTGTATTAGAAATTTGACTTATGGTGAGAAGTATGTGAATACTAAACTTAAAGTCAGTGACAGTAAAAACAAGCATGAAAGTTTTGACCTGTAGGGGGCATATCAGGGCCCAAAACCCTAGACACAACTAGTCCAGACAGTTTTAGATTCAAAAAGACTAATTTATTAAGCTCTATGCCTTTACAATAAAGAATTCTCCTTCAACTCCTTATTTTTCTTATTCTCTATGTTGTTCTTTCTCTTTGTCCTTCACGGCTCCCTGGTACGCTTTACCCAACTCCACTCCAGACTCTGACTCTAAGAGTAACTCTGTACAGGGTAGGCAACTATGTACAGCAACTAAGTAACCCTGTACAGGGTAGCAGTCCATGTCAGGACCCCCACTTGCTCCAACCCACAGTCTAAAGCCAAATGGTGCAAACTAATTAGACAGGAGTTGGGTACATGTGTTTATATATATATTGTGTAGTGCATTAGAAAGTAAAGCCATAACAAAAGAACTGAATGCATTAAAATTGTTAGTGAGAATAAACAGGAAAATACAAAATAAGCTTAAAAATAAGGAAATAATAAAGTTTCTTTTCAGTTAGAAAATGCAAAATGGTGACAAACATTAATTACATAATAGTGAGGTAAAAGCTTTCCTGAATGAGAAATTGTGCAGATGACCTGGCCTTGCATATTAAAAAGGGGCTACATCTTAACAAAAACATTTAGGAGTGACTCATGTTGATTTTCATATTGTTTATTTTATTAACAATGAAAAGCTGAATATTTTGATTCTTTTTAGATACTATTGGTTAAACTATATGCTACATATGTACAGTATAATAAAATTAAGTATAATGTTCTATGCAGTATATCCATGAAAACTATAACATAATACTATTTCTGCAAAGACTAAACCATATATCTGCTTCACAAAAAAATAAATATGCTAATATAAAAACTGTATTTGACATTGAAATCAAACATCTCTGCCAAAATATTTGTGATTGCAGGGCAACCTGCACATTCTGGAAATCCAAAGTCCTATCAGCATTCATTGTATTGGTGTTTTTCACCTTTATTTCTTCTGCCTCACCTGACAGTTGTGTTCTTGGAAGTAAAGTTAAAATTATTAAGTAAAAGTGGAAAAACTAAAGCCTGAAACAATAAGGCATTTCCCTGTGCAGAAGCTTTTGAAAGTTATACACATGGGTTTCATCTCATACTACTGCATTTGTTGGACCTTTCTGTTTGTATTTTTCTTTGAACATTTTGTCTATTCCACATCAAATAATTAAAAGGGTTAAGTATAGTTAACAGATTTAACAAGTTCTGTAAACATACAGTATGGACAGACTTATAAATGGTTGTATCATTCTGGTTAACATTCTTCACAATTAATGAATTGGATTTGTCAGTAACTTTTAAACTACAGCGAAATGTCTCTATTTATTACACACCAGTCAATTTTCTACAACTGCTTTTTCTACCTTTTAGTGGAAACCACTTAGACTTAAATATATTGTGAAAAGGACATCTCTGGATTAATCAACCAGCCAGATATCTCCTATTATGCTAATTAAACCACAGTATTTACTGTATATATTGTAATTAAATTAGTAGAAGCAGTTGTAATATTACTATTTTCATGTGTACGGAATATTATAAAATTCTTACTCATATGTCAGACCACCATGGACATGTCACCATGATTCTCATAAAAAGAATACCAAAACACATAACTTAATTTTAATTAATAGAAAACAAATCAATTACCTGACTGTCCTTTTTATTCTCATTTTGCTAGGACACAATATGACAAAGTAAAGTACCAACAATAGTTTATTTGCGTATTAGAAAACTGGATATTGATTAAGGGAGTACTAATCCTCTTTAATAAAACCCTTGTGTTCGTCCAGGTGTCCGTGTGTATCTTCTGGTGAAGTGCGCATGCACGGGGCCACACAGCATGTGTTCAGTCTCTTCCTGTGCATTCCCTGTGCAGAGAGAGAGACAGACACACACACAGGCGCGCGCGAGTCACACACACACACACACACACACACACAGACGCGCACAAGTCACGCACACACACAGGCGCGCGTCACACACAAACACACACGCACGCACATGTCACACACACAAGTCACACACACACATACACACGAGACACACACACGAGTCACAGGCACACGCGACAGACAGACAGACACACACACACACAGGCAAGAGAGAGACAGACACACACACAGGCACAGAGGCGCTCGCTTAAGAGACACACACGCGAGAGACACACACACGCAGGCTCGCGAGAGAGAGAGAGAGAGACACACACACAGGCGCATGCGTGCATTGTTGCAATTTTACTTTTCTTGGTTGTTTATTAAATTACAGATTTTTCAAATGTTAATTTTTTCCCCTGTGCTTAAAACTCATTAAAAAAAGAATTTTTAGCGAGCGGTTCATAAGGCTATAGCGCAAATTCTTGCAGTGTTAGTTTTCTCTGTTGTTCAAGGTTTTCTTAGTGTTATTCAATGTTTTTACATTTAGTTTACTATTACGCTGTGCTTTCTATGGTATAGTTAGCTATATTTGTGCTTAAAAACTTAAAAAAAAATATATTTACATACAGTTCATACGGTCTGGAACAGATTAATTGTATTTACATACAATCCTATGGGGGAAATTACTTCGGTTCACGACCAAATCGGGTTACAACCAGAGTTTTGGAACGAATTATGGTCGTGAGCCGAGGTTCCACTGTATTACTGTCATACAAAATTACAGGCATTTTACGGAAATACAAACCAGTATTACTGAGAGAGAAAATTAAAGGCACACAATACAGTGACACATATTACAGCCACATACAAGGTCCCTTGCCATTTAATATAGACTGTTCATACAACTGTTTATGCACTACTGTTCTAGCGCCCGTTATTTTAACGGGCTTAATGTCTAGTAGTAAATAACATGTTAGTATAGCACAACACAGCCTTGCTTACCCTTTGTGTGCCTCACTCTACATGGCTGGCATTGTTCCCGCTGTTAGGGCTTACCCTACTTTTTAACAAAACAACATAACTACTCCTTCATCTGTACCCTCATGTTCTTTCTCTTCTGTGCAAATGTCTACTGTTGGCTCAGGAAGTGTTGTCCTTCTCTTACTGACTACACCTACATCTGCCAGGAAGCAGACATTTCTACCCCTATCTAGGTGTTAGATTTAATATTACCGCTTTTGGGACTATTTTAAAGAGTACACAGGTGAATGATGTGGGTATCACTTATCCCTCTTCCATTTCTGCTCTCAGACCCAAGGAAGATGACCTTGATTTAGAGCAGTGATCCTGCCTCTTCAGTCTTCCACATCAAAGGCTTGGTGTTACCTAAAGTTCTTGTCATTCTTTGTTGCAATGCACAGGAAGGCACATTGGTGTTGTTCTACACAGTAATGTTTTCTCTTAAAACAAAAAACCCATATTATTGATAATTAAGTGAGGTTACCCCAGCTCTATAATGTAGTTTTTGTTTACTTTATTTACACTATATATAAAGGAAATACTGTGCCATGTGTCTTAAACGGTATTTGATCACCATGAGACAGCAGAGAGGCAAATGAAGAAGTAAAAGAAGAAGCAGTGGCACTGCCAGTATTGGGCCCAGGCATATGTTCACCCCCTTTCCTCATTGACCCACCCTATAGCTTAGCTTTTTCATTTTTTTCCTCAAATGAAAATTCGCTTGTACTGAATATGGGCATTTCAATACACATCTCTCTTCATTAAAATATTAGTTGATTATAAATTTACATGGCAAAATCACCAGTGTTAACTTTATCACTAGAGAAGTTCATTAAACTCGTAAAAACTATTTGGAAAGAGCATATAGATGGTGATTATAAAGCTTACGTCTGCATAACTAGGTTTATAAATGAAGATTGACTTAGATGTTACCGATCACAGTTACA
>NC_053162.1:103684501-103714496 GCF_016835505.1 Polypterus senegalus | reverse complement strand
CTTTAACCTCGTAGTTTACTTTATCATTAAAGCAGGCCGTCGTAAACGTCATCCCAGTTTTTAATCGCTACGAACTTCTTGGACCTGACAGCAGCGGAAAGCACCAATAGATCGCCACACAGAACAAATTAAATGTATGATATTCCAACTCTCTGCACATTTAGAATCTTTAGATTTATACTTGATATCACTTTCATGATGAAATGCATTAAAGTGTGTATGTTACATTTTACATATAATTTCGTTTAAATAATGAATACTGTTAATAATTACACACATGGGGGAATAGTTACACACATGGGGGTGACACAGTGGCGGAGTGGTAGCAGGGAGTTATGTTTCTGGTATTTCCTGCTTGTATTCCACACTGTGCTCCGGTTTCCTTCCAAAGATATGCAGATTTGGTGCTGCTAAAATGACGCTAGTGTATGCGAGTGCGTGTATTCACCTTGCGATGAGCTGAGGCCTCATCCAGGGATTGTTTCTCACTCATGCCCAATGCTTGCTGGAATGGACACATCCCTGGATTGATGGATTGAGTCATTAAACAACATTTTCAGATATTGCGGTAAGGTGTCATCGAAATTTAATGGGTGTTCTAGGCAATTCACAACACAGAGAAGCCGAACATGTTCTCACCGTGATAATATCTCGCACTGCCACCTGGTGGATTCCTCCAGATTTAAGTAAAGTATGCGCAACAAGCATAAACACTACAACGCTTGCGTATCAGGAGCGTCCGCTGCAGCATGCATCGCGTCGCGTGAACCTAGAGTCAGAGTCTGGAGTGGAGCGTACCTGGGAGCTGTGAAGGACAAAGAGAAAGAACAACATAGAGAATAAGAAAAATAAGGAGTTGAAGGAGAATTGAGCCTTTATTGTAAAGGCACAGAGCTTAATAAAAATGCGTCTTTTTGAATCTGAGACTGTCTGGTCTAGTTGTGTCTAGGGTTTTGGGCCCTGATATGCCCCCTGCAGGTCAAAACTTTCATGCTTGTTTTTACTGTCACTGACTTTAAGTTTAGTACTCACATACATCTCCCCATAAGTCAGCTTTCTAATACAGAAACACAACTTTTGGACTTGCCAACACCCTGAGGTGGCACAGATGGCTCAGATTCAAGGCAAGTGTCAAAAAATACTATACTGTGTGATCAATATTATACATGTTGTGATAGTGGTGTGATGGTTAGTCTACTTGCCTGTTAACCAAATAAATCCAAGTTTGATTCCTGTCTATTACATTTCACTTTTTCTTTAATCAAGCATTTCCTTTCACTATTTTATGATGGTTCCAAGCCACCCCAAGTGGGGCCATATTGTTTATTTATGGTTATTGGAGGTTCTGTGTGCCACAAGGAAAAAAACAAAAATACCGTATACAAAGAAGCTCCGCAATGCTAGTAACGGGGACTTGATACATCAAATTTAGATGTGATGAAGTTTGGTAATATATCATTTGTAATTACTTTGTATCTTTCTTGTGAATTATTCAAACAAACTGAGTGAGTGTTGGTGGTTATATACTGTATCTGTATGTGCCAGACTGTATATTACTCAAATGAATTAAATAGGTTTCAAAATGAACAGGTGAATGGACTGCTTTTACTAATCCTATCCTGTAATCAGAGCCAGGGCAGAATTCATTGTGCTCCACCTGGATTTGAGATTCAGCTTTCTGCCAAATTTTTAACTTTGACATAAGCTCTCTCTCTAACAACTTATGAATTAAAATTTGAACACTCACACATTCTTGAGGACCACCCCAGAATGACCATCCTGGAACACTGAACTTGCCTTCTGCAGAATACTGAAGAACAGTGTTAACCCATATAATATGCAGTGTTTTAAATATTTTCCTCCAGATCTCATCCATTCTTTACCATTAACAGTACAACAGAAAATGACCTATTCCCACTTAATCCTTCTAATACTACCTCCAGCTCTGAAGGCATATTCAGCAGGATTAGGAGTTTCTCAAAGTGGTTGTTCCTTCCTTTTGATGCACACAACTCTTGTTGAGAACAGCCTTAGTAACGCCCCCATCCTTTCCTTTTATACCAAATGATTTCCCAGAAATCCTCTGAAGTCACCCAAACTTCTTTGTCTATTGATGTACCGAACACCTTTCACACATGGACCCTCATTGGCTATTCCCACCTAAGTCACCCTTTTTGGCCTTCCAGTACCTTCCAGTTAAATATAGATACCCTTTTACTAATATTGCAAGAAAGTCCTTTTTGCTTTAAATTGACGGCTGCCCTGTAGGTCAACACCAACGGCTCCAAGGTATGTTACTATTCCAGGTATATGCCACCTTTTGTGCATAGCTCCCTGTGGGTGAGATTTTCATAAAGGTCAATCTAAATCTATGTCTCTAAACCTCCTGTTGTCTCTGTTTTTGCATTATCTCTTATCTCTAGACTTTGCTTGCCTGGGTCATGCAAACTACACAATGCCACTGCTATGATTTTGAGAGGAACTAATTGAATCCACATTAGAAAAAGCTTTACAAAAGGGAGTACTTTACTAGTTAAATTATCTTTTTTCTTCATTTATTTCTTGGATGGTTAAAAATTCTTCAGGCCTGTCCCAAACATTTCATTTCCAGTCTTTTTTCAATCAGCAAAGTACTAAATCATAATGCACTTACATAATCAATGCAATCAATGATAATGTTCATGACGACTATTCCATGCAGCCAGATATACAAGTCAAAGCAGCTTCTACATTCCAACACAGAAAATTGCATATTAAAATATATTCAAATTCTGCAAAAACATTTTTTTCCATTTCAGAATCCTTAATTAGAAATCTTATAAAACTACATGATTTAAAAAAAACATTCTGATTAACAAAAATCTTAATGATTATTAGATAATCAGTTTACTTACTTAATGTATAATTACCTGTATACCCTTTTTCTTAATAGTTTTCACGGTGTCATAGTGTAATGTTTGCTTTTCAGACTTGACAGAGACAAGATTTTCAGGTATCTGTGGTATATCAGAACAGCAGAAACCGATATAAAAGGAGCCAGCGCAGACTGTTGAGGGGGCAGAGATAGAAATAACTTATCTACAAGCAGTTCGGAGGTGCTTCATCTCTGCTAAAAATCTATTGACCTTGGTCCAGGATCCTGGCATTTAATCATCTCTTGGAACTGAGGAAAGTGGGGCAGATTGTGCTGTATCTGACTCCAGGTTTTTGGAGTGGGACAGAGAGCCAGGGGCATAAATGTGCAGGCAGTGAGCGAGGCAGCCAAGAGTGCATAAAGCTGTAAGGAAGGAGCCCAGGAAGATAGAGGCAACGATACATTGGGGGCACAGTAACGAGACAACGATTTGGGCCATTGAAGAACCAACTGTCATTCTGAGGTGTGTCAGTAGTAATATGTAATTGACTAAGTGGTTTTCTTTATAGATTTTTTTTAACATCACAAGATAATATTATTGTCAGGCAGTTTGTTTCAGTGGTCTTTCAAACCCTGAGGTTGTGGGTTCACATTCTGCTACTGTGACTTGTGAGCAAGTCATTTCACCTGTCTGTGCTACAATTGGAAAACTGTAAACAACTGTATCTCAAATGTTGTAAGTTGCCTTGAATAAAGGCATCAGTCAAAGTAATAATATTATTAGGTCTTTTATTTGGAGCTGTTTACTCTTGAACATGCTATACAAAACTGTCCATGAGGAAAACATCCCTGTGTTAGATCATTTCTTGATCGGTTGTATGTGCTTCCCATTTAAAGTTCACAGATGTGAATGTATATGCAAAGCAGTGGTTTAAATAGATATACAGATGTGCCATTCATTACCTTATGTGTTACACTGATGTATTAACATGAAGAGTGAGGAGCATTACAAATTCAAGTGCCATTATATAAGGCCGAAGTGTCTCCCTTGGAACTTGCTGCATTGTGATTGAAGAAGTGAAGAGCTGGGGTTAGGCGTTGGTTTTCAGTGCCATAACCAGGAGTAGAGGTCGAGAAAGTGGAACAGGCCACCAAGATGAGAGCCAGTAGAAGTCAAGAGCAAAAAACAGTGCTTTCTAACACTTGAGTTTTGCATCTTCCTTGAGTTTTACATAACTTTCTTTTTCCATTTTACAACATGATCATGTGTCTTTTTTCCTACCCTTCCACCTGTTATTTAGTGGTGGTATTAGTATTGCCCATCAATCATTTCTGCTGTGTCCTTCGTTTGCATAAAGCATGCTCTCAGCAACATAAAGAGCACATAGGTTAACATAATATTAATAAATATCAACAAATAAAAAGATACTTTTCAACTAATTTTCTTTTTCTATAATGCTACCAAATTTCAATAAAATCTGTCAAGGTATTTTTGAAATTTTGGATTATTTAATTTTTCTATAATAGGCTTTTTTACCCCTAAATATTGATATATTTATTGAAATGTCCTTTCTTAGCAGAACTTTGCATTTTATATATTGAACCCACTAGGAGTCGCCACTGTGTCCCAAACCACAGACTCAGTAGAACCCCAAATAATTACAGGTTCAAATAAATGATTTGTATTGAACAAAATGCCTTCCACATACAATCACCAGCAAAATAAACCATTCACAGTTCCTCCTTCTTCCTCCAAGAGTGTAGCCCACAACCTCCTGACTCTGACTCCGTGAAAGTTAGGCATTGGGCTTTCTTTTAAACTAGACCCGGGAAGAGCTTCTGGTCTCCTGTCCAGGTCATTCAGAGCATTTCTGGGTCATGTGGAATCCAGGGCAGTCCTCTCCAGGCAGCGGTATCCAAAGACCCAGACAGGGCTAAGTTTCCGGACTCCGAGTCCAATGCTACCTTGCAGGTGACCTAATCTGATCCAGCCTTGAGGAACATTGCCACCTGTCGTGCTGAAATGAACTGCTCCTGGTAAGCCTGTTCACCCAGTCCATCCATTATGGATTCCTGGCCGGATATGACCCCATCCTTTATCCTAGCCTATGCTGCCTGTCCTTCCTTCCTGGGATCTACATTTTAGATGTAATGTGAAAAAGTTGTATACCTCATAGAAAACTTTTTTTTTCAGCCCAACTGTAGATTTGCATGCAGACAATGCCTGCAGATAAATACTGTATATAATTGAATAAAAACAACAGGTAAATGTACCTTGCCCTCATAAGCTATTATTGCTTCCTTTAATGAAAATAGCTTCTGGTAGGCATTTTGCATAACTGTTCACCAGTCTCTGACATCATCTGTGATATTTCTGACCACTCCTCCAAGCAATATTCCTGTATCTATAAGATGTTTGTGGGTTTTCTAGCATGTACTGGCAATTTCAAATCCTGCCACAACATTTCAATGGGACTCAAATCAGGGCTTTGACTAGGCCAGTCCATAACCCTCCATTTCTTTTTTTTAACTATTCCCTGGTGGATTTGCTACTGTGCTTCTGATCATTATTACAATAAAAGCTCCACTTGAGGTTCATCTTCATCTTTCTAACAGATGGCTTCACGTTCTGTTCAAGCACACTTGAATTCATATTAACTCGATGACTGCAGTAAAGCAACCTCAAACCATAACATTTCCACCACCATGCTTCGCAGTTGCTATGAGATTGTTCTCCTGAAATGCTGTCTCTGGTTTGTGGTAAACATGTCTCCTGTTACTATGATCAGATAACTCTTTCTTTAATTCGTCTGTGCAGGGCACATTGTTCCCGAAGGCCTGGCCATTGACTTTATGTTCAATGGCAAACTTTAATCTTGCTATAATGCTTGTTTTATTCTGAAGATGTCTTTCATTATCAAACACTGGCCAGACCTACAAATTAGCAGTTGTTTGAAATTTATATCACTTGCAGGTATATTTACAGTGGAATGATTGCTTTCAAATAATTTGGCAATCGTTTTAACCAGTCTCATAGGCATCCAAAACTATTTTTCAGAGAGCCTTAGAGAGCTCTTTCGATTTTGGCATGATGACACTCCATACGTCAATAACAAAGAGAACACCAGACCCTACATACAGTATCAGTGGTTTAAACAAGACAGGTAGCACCTGCATTCTCTCTAAGGTGGTTTTAATCATAATCTGGAACACCAGATTTAATTTTAGGGATTTGAAGTGGTGACAAAAGTAGGAGTCTGCATACTTTTTCCAAGTGGCAAATTTGCATGTTTGTTCATTTAGATTATGAGGTTGAATACACCATATCAGTTTAATGTGTCATTTGTTAAAGCTGGTCAACTTTTTTTCTGTACAGGCACTGCATGTACTAAGATGTAATGTAGGCCTGTTCAGCAGTTTCCATGGGGTGTATGTACTCACTTTTTCACATGATTCTCAGCATCCTTATCAGTGGAGAATGAACTTGCCCAAACTGTTAATTTAAAAGAAATTGTTGCCAAGTTCATAAAGATGAAGTCAAGAACAGAAACAAATCTGAATTTCAATCATTTGTATTTTTGCAATTGCAAAACATTGAAATTAAACTTACTATTATTACTATTTACTGTATGTTTTAAAAGCGGTATTTTATTTGCAGAATGAAACTACCATCAAACAATTAACTGATTTATTATATTACTTTGTTATATTCAATTATATTTGTGTTTACACATTGTGTAAATAATATATACTCAGTTATGAAATGCTAAGTAATTTACTTTAATTTACCTAGTACCTGTAGTAAACTTCTAGTTTTCTTTGTCATCATTTACCATTAATTATGAAATTCATTAAAACAAATATACATATACTGTGGTGGGCTGGCTCCCTGCCCGGGGTTTGTTTCCTGCCTTGCACCCTTTGTTGGCTGAGATTGGCTCCAGCAGACCCCCGTGACCATGTAGTTAGGATATAGTGGGTTGGATAATGGATGGATGGCAAATATACATATTGTAACAACCCGGCAGCAAGCGCTGGCGGAGTGGACGCCTCATGGGTAATTTATGTAAATAGTTTGGGGAAATTATGGGTAATTTATAAAAAGCTTATTGTATGTCGGAATTTACGTATTGTCATTTGTGTTGTAAATAATGGTGTGTTTGTATTTAATTGGTTGGGTGGGTTTGGGTTATCGCCGTCCGGGGGTTATTTATTTTGTAAAAAGTACCAATTTATTGAAATGTGTCTTCGTGACCTTGGCAATGGCAGCGCAATAATGTTGAGCTTTTGTTTCTGACTATCTTCTGTAATAAAAGATACAACAGGACAGAGCTGTTTATTGCTAAGATTTTATCTAAGCAAACTACCGAGACACTCGAGTCGTGCGGTGTATGGGGCACAGTGTTCTCTTTCTTAAAGAGCTGGGTGCAGTTGCGTGCATGGCGCTGGCAAGCCGCTAGCCGACAGCTTCGGAGAGGTGCACGGCAGAGTTCGGCTCGAAATCTTAAAGACTCCTCCACGGGTCGCTACATTGGTGTCAGAAGTGGGATACCAGGCTGTTTAGAAGACGCCGTCATGGAACAGAGTCTTGAAGAAATAGAGCGTGCCATCTCGGAAAATAGCGTTATGTTGGAGCGCCTGATCAGCAGAACTGCACGGAGAAAAAGGACAAACTGGCCTGAGGGTGCCAGTATTCCCCGGACAGTGTTGCGATCTTCTAGGCACGGCGGAATGAACCTGTAGCTGCCGCGACACCCCAAATCACCAGTCGGCGGTCCTCCCCACACGGTCACCCGCTAAGCTGCCACGATACAGCGGGTTGGCGCCCTGGAGCCATACCTTGCACAAGTGGATCTGGCTGCTCTTCACAATGGTTGGAGCTGCGAGGAAGCTGCAACACACTTGGCCCTTGCCTTGGAGGGTCCCGCACTTCAGGTACTCATCGACCTGCCGCCTGAGGAGTGTCGTGATCTTCAGGCCCTCACCGATGCTCTCACCCGTCGTTTTGGACAGAGAACCTCAGCGGAACACAGCAGGGAGGAGCTGACAAACCGACATCGGCGTGAAGGTGAGAGTGTGGGAGCATTTGCAGCTGACATCAGGGTCTATGTACGGAAAGGTTACCCTACTTCTCGACAGCAGCAAGGGAAGAACTCAGTCTTCATGCTTTCCTGCGGGCCTTGCACCAGAGCGTCTTCGTCAGCATGTCTGTCTGTCGTCGCCCAGACATTTGAGCGAGGCACTACGGGAGGCTGAACGGGCTGAAGAGGTACTACAGTTTGGGTCTCCGGCACGTCAATCATCACGCCCAAGCCGGCTATCGAGAGCAGTTGAGAGTGGTAGAAAGGGACCAGCCTGAGGGTGTGGAGGTCAGTCGCCCAGCCATCATCAATTCCCGACAGAGACAAAGATCGGACCGCTGTTTCCGATCGGAGAACCAGGGCATTTTGCCAGGGACTGCCCTGCTCCAAGTCCCCTGCCTCGTACAACATCACCTTGGGAAGCGACTTGAGTGAGGCCGTGAGGGACCCTCGCTCCAATTTTCAGCATCCCTCCAATGACTGCCCTAAAGTGGGGCTGTGGGTTTTCAGGTGGACTATACCTAGACTGCATTATAGGCGGACGGCCATGCAGTGCCTTAGTGGACACGGGTCCACTATTTGTCTATTACAGAGAGGAGTGTTGCCCGAAACAGCTGGTCCTCTTCCAAAAGACTGGACTCCTTCTAACATCGAACTGCGCGTTCGGGTGAGCGGACAAAAATGCCGGAAAGAAACTATTGACTGTAGTAGTAGGGACGAGCCAGACCAGCCACGAATTCTGGCTCATGGACATTAAAGACAAATGCATAATTGGGTTAGACTTGCTGGCCCACTGGGGAGCATGTGTTGATGTGTCCAGGGCCATCCTCTGCGTAGGTAATGAGACTGTGTCGCTCCAATCGGGCTGGAATCATCCTGGAAGGGCTGTTAGCTTGGATTTGCCTGGACACCACGGCTCACCGGCTCCCGACCGTTGTTCGGAAGATGCAGGGACTGAAGAGGACCCCCAGGAGAGTATTGCAGCTCAGACCAGTGCTCCCCAACGGTTTTCCTCACACGACCACCCATCCACTGAGGCGGTTGCTGCTGTGGAGGAATTGGGCCATCGAAGTGGTGAACAGCTGAGCACGCCACAGCAGGAGCAACTCCAGAAAGTATTGAGCGACTTTGTGGACATTTTGCGGCTCGAGAAGAGGACTGCACCAGAACCTCGTTAGTCAAACACCACATTGACACTGGCCACGCCGCCCCATTGGTTGCGCCCCCAGATTGCCTCTTGCAAAGCGCCAAGCTGCGAAGAATTGATTCGCGAGATGGTAACCAACGACATCATTGAGCCTTGGACAGTCCTGGGCGCACCCATGGTCATGGTGCGGAAGAAAGCGGGGTTCGCCCTTGTGTGGACTTTCGAAAATTAAATGCAGTCACTCGAAAAGACTCCTACCCATTGCCTCGCATCGATGATGCATTGGACTATGTGGCTGGATCCCGTTGGTTCAGCACTTTGGACTTGCGCAGTGGATATTGGCAGGTAGAACTGGCAGCAGAGGACCGACCCAAAACTGCATTCACCATCGGACAAGGGCTGTGGCAGTTTAAGGTAATGCCGTTTGGACTTTGTAATGCGCGGCCACGTTTGAAAGACTAATGGAGCGGGTCCTAAAGACATTCCCCGAACCCGTTGTGTGGTCTATTTAGATGACCTGCTGATTCATGCCAGAGACTTTGACCAGGCGGTGCACAATTTAAAGGTCCTGACCGCCATTCGTAGCGCCGGGTTGCGGTTAAACCCTGAGAAATGCAATCTTCGCCCGACAGACTCAGTTTCTAGGGCACGTAATCAGCGAGTGGGGTGGCTACAGACCCCCGAAGGTGACTGCCGTGAGCAACTGGCCCCACCAGCCAATATCACTGAACTGCGGAGCTTTTGGGTTTAGCCTCCTACTACGAAGATTCGTAAAAAACTTTGCGACCATTGCCAGCCCTTTGCACCGACTAACGAGTAAGGGCCAACAGTTTGGGTGGACGGAGGACTGCACAGCCGCCTTCCAACAGTTAAAGGCTGCCCTCGTCAGCGCCCGTCCTGGCGTACCCTGACCCCAACCAACCTTTTGTGGTGGACACTGGCGCTAGCAATGTGGGGATTGGGGCCGTGCTCTCACAGAAGGGGAGGCTGGAGAAAGAGTGATAGCTTATTACAGCTGCAGCCTCAGTCGACGGAGAGGAATTACTGTGTCACTCGGCGGGAACTGTTGGCAGTGATCCTAGCGATGCGGCACTTTCGGCCCTACCTATTGGGCACTAGGTTCACACTGCGGACTGACCATGCTAGCCTCACCTGGATGTTGAATTTCAGGCAACCAGAGGGCCAGGTGGCAAGGTGGATGGAGATTCTACAAGAATATGACTTTGAGATACAGCACCGACCGGGACGGCAGCATGCCAGCGCTGATGCCCTCTCCAGGCGTCCATGCCTCAGCAATGAATGTCGATATTGCCGCCGACAGGAAGAAAGGGGGCTGGGGCCATCGTCCGCATCCGCAGGATAGATGACACTGTTGGAGTAGGGGAGCCGTACACTATTGACCAATTGAGGCAGTTACAGGCGACGATCAAGCACTAGAAAAGGTAAAGGGCTGGTTGGAGACACAAGAACGTCCCGACTGGCAAACCGTGTCGTCACAGGGGCCTGAACTCAAAATACTCCACTCTCAGTTGGGCAACTTGGAGTTGCGATGGCGTAATCTACAGGCGGTGGCGCACCGGGGAGGAATTGACCGGCTACAACTACTGGTTCCCCAGGCTTTGCGCGCCGAGGTCCTCCGATGGGTCCACGGGCGGCTGGATCCGGACATTACGGGAGCGCTAAGACAGTGCGTCGACTACGGCAGCGGTTTTATTGGCCGGGTGTCGGCAAGGCGCAGAGCTACGTCCACTGCTGTGGCGTCTGCACTGCACAAAAGGACCTGGTCAAGCGTTCTCCGCAGCGCCATTGCAGCGATACCTGGTCGGGGCACCCATGGAGAGAATTGGCGTGGACATACTGGGTCCTTTTCCTGTACGGAAGCGGAAATCGCTACGTTTTGGTAGCAATGGACTACTTTACCAAATGGCCAGAGGCGTATGCAGTTCGGATCAGAGTGCCCCACAGCTGCCCAAAACTCGTGGATGAAATGTTCACTCGATTTGGAGTTCGGACGAGCTCCACAGCGATCAGGGCGGAACTTTGAGAGCCGTTTGTTCAGGGAGGTGTGTCAGCGACTGGGGTGAAAAGACCGGACCACCCCTTCACCCACAAAGTGATGGATTGGTCGGCGATTTAATGCACCCTGGCCACTCAACTGGCAATTCTGACCAGTCAACACCAGCGGGACTGGGACCAACATTTGCCTTTGGTCCTATGGGCATATCAGACAGCAGTGCAGGAGTCGAGCCAATGCATGCCAGCGGGGCTGATGGTTGGAAGGGAACTGCGCGCCGGTGGATTTAGTGTTTGGCTCACCCCTGAGCCTGAGATTATTGGTGGGCCCGAAATGGATTATTTTAGACGGCTAAAGAGCGGCTGGACACCGTTCATCGACTGGCCAGGGAGGCCCTGGAGGGAGCTGGAGCACGCCAAAAGCGGGCTTATGACTCGCGGGCTCATGGCCCGGCGCTGAAGCCAGGGGACAAAGTGTGGGTATTTTGCCCAGCGGAAGCGGGATTGTCCCCAAAACTAGCCCACCATTGGCAAGGACCGGGAGAAATATTGGACAAAATATCGGAGGTAGTTTTCCGAGTCGAATGCCTGGGCGAGGCAGGCGGGTGGTGCTGCACAAGGACCGTTTAGCACCATACCACCCACTGGCCCCAGAGCAACAACAACTCGAAAATATAAGCGGTTCTCCAACCTCCACCCCCGGCACCGAGTCAGACATTGACAGGACTGAGCCCGACACAGTGATGGCACCTCCGGCAGGACAAAGCGTGTCCGTCGGCCAGGACATTTACGTGATTTTATCTGTGATGAGTAGGGTTGTGGGGACACTAACCCTCTTAGGAGGGGCTGTGTAACAACCCGGCAGCAAGCGCTGGCGGAGTGGCGCCTCATGGGTAATTTATGTAAATAGTTTGGGGAAATTATGGGTAATTTTATAAAAAGCTTATTGTATGTCGGAATTTACGTATTGTCATTTGTGTTGTAAATAATGGTGTGTTTGTATTTAATTGGTTGGGTGGGTTTGGGTTATCGCCGTCCGGGGGTTATTTATTTTGTAAAAGTACCAATTTATTGAAATGTGTCTTCGTGCTTGACCTTGGCAATGGCGCAATAATGTTGAGCTTTTGTTTCTGACTATCTTCTGTAATAAAAGATACAACAGGACAGAGCTGTTTATTGCTAAGATTTTATCTAAGCAAACTACCGAGACACTCGGAGTCGTGCGGTGTATGGGGCACGAGTGTTCTCTTTCTTAAAGAGCTGGGTGCAGTTGCGTGCATGACGCTGGCAAGCCGCTAGCCGACAGCTTCGGAGAGGTGCACGGCAGAGTTCGGCTCGAAATCTTAAAAGACTCCTCCACGGGTCGCTACAATATAATACTCGTAAAATACATACTTGAATGTGAATATATCATAACCAATTAACTGTAACTGCGAAATTACTAGCAAAATTGTATAACCTTTGTCCGGTAGCCTACGAGCTTCATAAAAGTGCTATGTGATTCGTCACTGGTGGAATAAAACCCATTATGCACGTCGAGTTCCGCCAAATAAGACTCCAAACCATAAAGTAAGCGAATTGACATTTCTAGTTAATATATAAACTGATTGATACCAATAAAAATACTGCATACATGTAGCAAACATCTGAATTTTGTCCTTACACATCTCATTGTGTTCGGCCATACTTTTAACGCAGAGGCGCTATTACGCTAACGAGCTCTCTGCTCTGTGGACTTTACTAGCACTGCGGCCGTCTGACGCTTTTTCTGTAGCCTACTGCCACCACTCTCCGAGTATATGAGGATTAAAATTTAACGCGCACAGAGCTCAACCCAGGTGGGAGTGTCCGACCTCAACCGCAACTAATAAAGCTTCTTGTCATTTCTCGCACAACAAGAGACTAATTGGAAAGTGAACAATGGACAGAACTATTTTGTTTTAACTATTTTTGGACAGCATTGGCATTTAATCTTGTAGGTATGGGGACCATTTTAGAAAATGTAATACTTACGGAAATGTTTAAAAATAACAATGAAAAAGGTCGTATTTCGTGATCTGTCTCATAGAACTTAAGTTCGGGTTCGTTATTTTGCTTGTGTGTTGTCATGTTGTAGAAGTCAGATGTGTTCATAAACTCTTCAAGCACCTTTATTGATTGTCTGTCTCCTAGGTGGCGACTCTGCTAACCCAGTGGTGTCTACACAGTTCGGTCTCTTAAGGGGCAGTGTAACCCAGGTGAAAGGAACTGAGCGACTAATTCACCAGTACCTCGGAATCCCATTTGCCAAACCACCGCTTGGACCGTTAAGGTTTTTCGATCCGCAGCCTCCCGAGCCGTGGACCGGAGTACGAGATGCAAGTCAGCAGCCTGCCGTGTGACAAATATCAGGGTGTTTTTTACACCGATAAACGAGCTTGCCGAACACGATTGTAGTCTCATCGGTGTTAAAGGGATTCATGAAGGTGATACAGTATTCTTTGCAGCATCCAAATACCAGGAAATAAAATGGTGTAGTGGACTAGCCTGTTGAACAGCTTAGGGGAGGGGGATTAGTGACAACAAATTAGAAGGAAGTAAAACATGAAGACCAATTTTAGAGATTCATCTGCTCTTCTGCAACGCAGGAGTTGAGAATAACTGAGTTATGGTACACCTTTGGGACCAGGATGTAAGAAGTTGTAAGTAGCACCGACTGCTTGGGCCAATTCTTGAGTAGTAACTATTGGTCACTGTCGACTATCGTTTAAGCAGAGTGACCTAAAATACTGATATAGTGATGATCTACTCAGCATTACAAAAAAGGGAAATCTGGGTAATCCTGTTCAATTTATTGCAACTCTTCCCCACAAACACAGTAAACTTACAAAGAAAGTCTTAATTGAAAGTATTTATTTCATTTCTCCAGATGTTTACAAAATGTGGATATCATGGTTAAGTTAATAGAAGATTTAAAAATAACATTAACAAAGCCAGCTGTTTCTGAGGACTGCTTGTACTTAAATATCTATGCCCCAGCGGAAGCAGGAAGGGAATCAAGATTACCAGTAAGTATGAAATAATTGCTATAATTCCATTGTATGCTACTTAATAGGGGCTGAATTTGAGTGCTGAAAGACAAAGGCAACACACAGTAGTTGTAAAAAGCTGACCTGTCACTCTAAATCATTTAAGTATGTAATTTGAATTATTTTTCATTGATCACCACATATATATATATATATATATATATATATATATATATATATATATATATATATACTAGAGAATACCGCGCTTGGAGAAGTAGTGTGTTAAAGAAGGTACCGAAAAAGAAAAGGAAAAATTTTAAAAATAACGTAACATGGTTGTTAATGTAATTGTTTTGTCATTGATATGAGTGTTGTTCTTATATCTATCTATCTATATATATATATATACAGTATATGTATATATATGTTGTTCTCATATCTATCTATATATATATATCTCTATCTATCTATATATATATATATACCCAGCGCTTGGCAGCGGAGAAGTAGTGTTAAAGAAGGAAAGAGAAAGAGGAAACATTTTGAAAATAACGTAGCGTGATTGTCAATGTAATTGTTTTGTCACTGTTATGAGTGTTGCTGTGATATATATATATATATATAGCAAAATACCCGCTTAGCTGATGTCATGTGTTAAAGAAGTTATGAAAAGAAAAGGAAACATTTTAAAAATAATGTAACATGATTGTCAAAGTAATTGTTTTGTGTATTTGGCGGCAGCGTCACAAAGTTGTTTTCGTAGCTGCATCAGAAAATGTACCACGACGCCTGACACGCCTTCTTTTTACTGTTTTCTCACAGCTTGGATTGCTGCTGTCATATATATATACACACACACACACACACACGCACATACATACATATATATATACATATATACACATACATATCTTCATATCTACATATCTATATACATATCTACATATACACATATATATATAATATATATATATATACATACCTATTTACATCATATATACACACACATACATACATACACACACACAAATTATATATATGTGTGTATGTATGTATGTATGTATATGTGTGTGTGTGTATATATATACACATACATATACTTGTGTGTATGTTGGTATGTGTCTATATGTGTGTGTGTATAGGTTTGGTCACTGAGTGCAAGGGAAAAATAATAAATTATAGCCTATAAGTTATTAAACAGTAAAACATTAACGTTTTAAGAAGTACAGGTACATTGAAATTACATTTTCTATGTGAACGCGTTCAAATTTGTGCCTCTGGTAATGTGCCTTACCGGCATTTAAAGAAAATTAGTTTTGTGTCCTCTGCAGTGTTAAGAGAGAAAGGCTTTAGTTTGGGATAAAAGGAAAAAAGGTGTAAAGAAAGGAAAGTTGTCTTTTTCTTTTATATAGTATAGAGAGATGTGTTCGCTGACGTTATGATCGCCTTTTGGGGACGGTCGCGGTGGGTCTTGTGTAGACTGGTGAGGCGTCCCGCCATTAATCAGCTGTGATGGCACTGTCAGTCCTCCACTCGTGTGCGTGTCTTCATAATCCGTGCTGAGGACCTCATAATCGTATACGTGCAAAAGAATGTGTGAATCGCCTTAATATTATTTTGCCGTGGTGTAGAAAAGGGTCCCGTGTTTGCACTTGTCTGGGCTATAGCGCAGGGGAGGATGAAAAAATGAAAAGTGCTCACTTTGACTTAAGGCAGAAGCGCAGTCAGCGCTCTCAAAGGCCGGCACAGCTATGCAGCGCTGGCTGCTCGACTTTTGCTGGGCAGGAGACCCCAGTTTTGCAGACACGATCATGATATCAAAAGTCTCAGCCTCTTTGGAGGTCATTCATATATATATATATATATATATATATATATATATATATATATATATATATATATATAGCAAAATACCTGCGACTACGCAGCGAGAGTAGTGTGTTAAAGTAATGAAAAGAAAAGGAAACATTTTAATAATAACTTAACATGATTGACATTGTCATGAGTGTTGCTGTCATATATATGCCTGCCTAAATAAGTCACCCTCGCTTTGATCTTACTTTTTTACTGTTCATTTAATCATGGCTAGTGGCGGAAAAATTATAAAATGGAAGGAGGATGGCTTTACCAAAACAATTATTGATGGCGAATCGATTATTCATAAAGCTGGAATTGGTGATCTGTTTTCTGTGTTAACCTCATATTTTTCATACTTCTTCTCAAACTAAGGTGGTGCGAGGGTAAAATGAATCGGGATGCTGATCAATGTAATCGGTGTACCAGGAAATCATGCATTGACAAAAGCTCCCTTTGCTTGTAATGCAAAGTGTGATTAAATGCATTATTTTTAGCGCGTTATGGAGCACATGCATCGAAGCTTCTCAGCTGTGCTTGTGCTAAGAAAAGGAAAGATTTTAAAAATAACGTAACACGATTGTCAATGTGACCTTTTGTAAGTAGTGCCTGGAAGATTCAGTGTGGAGAAACTCTGGAGACAGCGTGTGTATTAACTTGTGGATTTTTCTGTGAGTATTTGGTGGCAGTCTGGCGAAGTTGCTTGAAGACGGCGTGCTCATGAGCTCAGCTCAGAGCGAAATGAGATGAATGGGAGGGGAGATGATGACGTGACTCCCCCACCCGCCTTAACTGTCAATCCCCCACAAACACAGTCTCTCGGAATTTGCATAAGCACACCCCTTCACCTACAATTTTAACTTGGTTACAAAGTGATCAAAATTCTCGTTTATATCCGCGTCCTCTCATTAAACTTGTATCCCGCATTACCTGTGGGCATGTGAAACGCCAGCGGTAGCCTGTCTATGAACTTACTTTAAAGTTTAGGTTTACACCTTGCTTTCTTTCCGAGGTAGCAGCACTCATGTATATGGTAGTATATGTCACTCGCTCGCTTCTTATTGTTTCGCTGCCTTCTCAATTATATAATGCTTGTTTTCTTAAGCGCTTTTTGGAGGTCTTCCTGGTTTTCTACGCACTGCGTTGACAGTCAGTTCACGTGATTACGTGGGAGGCGTGATGATGTCACACAAAACTCGGCCCCCACGTCTTTCCAGCTCAACTCCATTACAGTTAATGGAGAAAAATACCTTCCAGTTATGACCATTAGGCGTAGAATTTCGAAATGAAACCTGCCCAACTTTTGTAAGTAAGCTGTAAGAAATGAGCCTGCCAAATTTCAGCCTTCTACATACACGGGAAGTTGGAGAATTAGTAGTGATTGAGTGAGTGAGTGAGTGAGTGAGTAAGTGAGTGAGTGAATGAGTGAGTGAGTGAGGGCTTTGCCTTTTATTAGTATATATATATATATATATATATATATATATATATATATATATATATATATATATATATATATATATATATATATATATATCTTCCTTATTTAAATATAAACAGATTTGTTCTCTGCTAATTATTCCTGTCAAGATTAGTATCTCCCTGTAATTAGATGGGTTTAATGAGCTCAGTCATTAACCTATTGTATGATCTGTCTTCTGTTACTTTTCTGTCTCTTACACACTCCTGTTAACTTATGTCGCATTACGACTTTTCATTGATTTTCAGTCTTTGAACATTCGGAGGCAGTATGCAGTATGCTCATTTGAAGCTGATAATTTAATGTGATGTATCAAACGACCGTGACAAACTAGTCTGCCACTGGCTAAGATAAAATCAATCAGGTGGGGTGGGCGGTGTACAAAGGAGAGATGACAACCAAATGAATCAATGAATATTCATCCGGAAGTACAATGCACAGAATGTAGCAACAAGGAATAAGGAACACATACTGTATGATTTGAACCTCAGAAGCAGAAAGAGAAGCTCATCTGTCTAATATGTCATAACAGAATGGAAAAAGGAATTAAAGGGCAGAGACTGCAGCTGTACTCACTACTGCTGTTAACCCTTCGTAAAGCAAAGCTCCTTCAAGCAACACGCTATTGGCTATCAGAAAAAGAGATGAGTACGAGGTGTGGCAGAAAAGTAATGAGACTGGCAACACTGCAAGCGATCTGCAAGCGCTGTTGTCCTTGATAGAGCACGTGTATCAGTACCCTCCCATAGCTCAGTGTGAGTTTCAGCTTTTTCCATTAACTACGTGATTTTTGTGAGTGCTATTAGCAAAGTTGTGTTTTTGGTTGTAAGCGTCACGCGAAAATGGAACAGCGGAATTTGGAGCAACGTTGTGCCATTAAACTGCAAGTGTGACATTTGAAAAGTTAAAACAGGCCTATGGGGAACATTCTTTATCCCGAGCTCAAGTTTTTCGCTGGCACAAATCATTTTTGGAAGGCAGAAAACATGTTGAAGATGAACACCGTTCAGGGAGGACTTCAACTTCGAAAACCAATGAAAACATCGAACGTGTGAACACTCTTGTGAGATCAGACCGTCGTTTAACATTAAGAATGTTGAGTGAACAATTAAATTTGAACAGATTTACCGTTCATCAAATTTTGACTGAACATTTGCTCCATAACAGAATTTTTGACCTCAAAGGCATTCCTGTGGTTCCCCAGCCCCCTTATTCACCTGACCTCAGTCCGTGTGACTTTTCCCTTTTTCCTAAACTGATTTCGGGACTTTAGAAAACATCCAAAAGAGTGTAACGGACATGCTGAAGACCATAAAGGTTGAAGACTTCCAGCTGCTGCTACCAACAGTGGGAACAACGTCTCTATCGATGTGTAGCTTCCCAAGGGAACTACTTTGAAGGGGATAACATTGATGTTTGAAAAAAATAAAAACTTTGGTAAATAAAAAATCAGTCCCATTACTTTTCTGCCACACCTTGTACGACTGCATTGAAAAATTGTTGCTAAATCAGTAAATGTGACACGGGCTGCGATTTTCAGGCATGTAATTTGACATGGTACAGTGACGAGATCAGCAACAGCAATCAGCAAATCTGACACACCCCACAACAAAAGGCCGTTTAATGTGACATTGGTTTTAAGGTTTTCTCCACTATTTATCCTAAGTACTGAGAGGTAATTCCATGTCACAAAGCTTCAGCTGTCACTGTGTTGCATGATAGTGGATGGCGCTACAACATTATGTGTGCTGTGAAACTTCCACTGCAATACCACAGTTGTGTTATGTGATTCACAGTGCCCCATTAGATTTATCGTAACAGAATTGAATGATAGACTGTTCTACAAAGATTCACAGTGTATTTAACATGAGCTCAAATTAATTATATATACTTTTAACAAAGTATGTGATTTCTGGAGTAAATTAGTTGTTTATGGGTCTAAGTGTGTGTTATTGCAAACAGTGGGTATCTGAGTAATAGGTCATTTGATCTAGGTATCCATATCCAAAAAATATGTCATTTTGTTTCTGTAGTTATTTATCACTTCTTTCATTGGCATTTTTAAAACAAGACTCAATGAAAAAGCTGATTTGACAGTTAATTTATGGACCTTGTAGGCTTTACAAATCCAAGCATTATTCTTTTATACTTGCACAAACAGTACATGTGACATGCTGGTAAGTGATATATAAAGCTATAAAACTAGAAACCTGCTAGTGGGAAAGAGAGCAATGTTTTAATTTCAGACAGCTGTTTTTTGTAAAAATTTAGAAGTCATTCAGGCATTTCTGTTTTATGTTTTGGCAATGCTAGTCTGTTGTTACCAAATATGTATGTTTGTTTGTCAATAAAATTTTACTTTTTTCACTCATATCCTGTTTGCTGTTCCACTAGGTGCTGACACATATTCGTGTATAAATTCTTGAATTAATTTACTAATCAAATTTCTGAATTAATGGACATACAATTCAAGCTTCTCTGCTAAGATGAAATGAGATTTGGGAAGGGCAGATGGAAGGTGTCAGGTGTACTGAAGAATAAGCTGCTGCTGTAACTAAGTCCAAATTCTGCTCCTTACCTATTATTTAAACTGTGCCTCAAACATCACATTTACAACACACTGTCTGAGCATAGCCTGCCATGTTTTGACCCTGCCACAGCCTGTGCATGCAGCTGAGGTCAGCAATCGTGAAAATAAATATATTTATGTTCAATGTGTTCATTTCACAGTAAAGAGGTCAGCAATATTTTTATTGCATTGAAAATTAAAATGCACGGTTTGTAGTTGCATAATGTTTTAAATGCCTTCTAAATTGTCAGGTCATGATATGGATTCATGGAGGAAGTTTCATATTTGGTGGGGCTGTCCAATATGATGGATCGGCCCTTGCTGCCTATGAGAATGTGGTGGTGGTGGTGATACAATACAGACTGGGCATTATGGGATTTTTTAGGTAAGACATCAATTTCTCTTATGCTTACTGTTAGAATAAAATTTCTGATATAAGCTTCACATTCACTTTAAATAATGTTCATTTACATGTGGAAAAACTCAATAGGGGCATTCATGGAAAAATTACAGGTTTAATTTTACACTGGAGTTTCCTTTTGATGGCAGCCAATCTAAGATTATTTGTATTAAAATAAAATTTAAACTCCAAAACTTTAAAGGTCATTCTGGTATTGCTATTTGACCTGCATGTCACTCTACAGTATGGATACCATATATGCTTGTTTTTGAGCAATTTAGTTAAGTTTGTTCATTCTGGAATTTCACACACCTAGAACATAAAGAAGTTTCTCTTTGTCCTTTATTAGAATTCTCTCCCAGTGTCTGTAAAACTTCTTTCATTTCTGCATCTAAATCTAGACTCTATTCCATTTATGCCAATTTATCTAGGATACTTCATTTATTAGACTTTATTAAATTTTACTTTTTATGTTCATTTAGCTTTATATTTCTGTTCTATGTGTTAATGGAGTTAAGTAGGTATGGTAATGTTAATTGTTTCAAATATGTTACCTGAAATATCTTAACATAAACTAGACATTTTAACACTCAAGCAAAATGATAAACTGGCTACAAAAAAAATCACATTTAAGTTCAGCTCAATATGTGATTTTTATTGCCATTATCTGTACATACGTGTCTCACTTGAGACTAATGGTAGTAAATAAGTAGAATTAGTGAGACCTAATGTTCCCAATCTAGAGCAGCACTTACCACATATCCCCAAAATGGCTCTACTTGATCCACAATAGCAGCAGCTCTGTAGTTCACTCCCCAGTTGTTGGTCTCCTCACTCTGTTTACAGAGGTTTAGAGCAAAAATGTTCCACTTCCACATCATGTACCCACAATCTCAAACTCTGAGTCACTTCTGGGCTAACCACACAAAAGGACCTTGGCTCCTTTTCCAATATTATTATTTAGTCCAATGTGGAGATTACTGCCTTTGCCTAACCATCCTGATACTTATCCATAGGACCCCAAGATAATTGAACTTGTCTACATGGACAGCTACACCCCTCCTGCAGCTACTTCCCTTTGTAGAATAGTGGGTCCGCGGCTTAGCAGGACAGGTCCATTTTTAAATAAATAAATAATCAACTAGCCGGCTCGATCTCCATGGGTGTGCATGCTCATGTGGCTGTGGGAAGTTGGCTCAGACCCCTGCAGCCTTCTATGGCTCTAGCAGGGCACTACTCTGAGCCTCCAACTCCCTCTGCTTCTCTCCCAGCCTTATGTGGAGTCACTTCAACCAGTCAGCACATCAACCACTCCAACTCCAAGATCGCTCAGCTGGTGTGACTTCCTTCTTCTCCCTTTGGGACATCCTTCCATCTTCTTGCCTTTTCTCTTGCACCAACACTCTCCCATTTTCCTACCTGCTTCTCTCTCCTTTCTTTAACCTACTTTCTTTCTTTTTCTTTTCCTTTTCTCCCCAATTGGCCTTCCTTTGCCTCTGTGAGCAAAAAGTCTCACTTGCGCACTGCAGAAAACTGATAAGCAATTGAGACAGACTGCATTTTCACATGTAGTTACGTCTCACTCCAATTACCTCACCAACCTCCCAAACTGCATGAGGATGCACACCCACAGAGGTTGAGCTGGCCATTCACTTACTTGTTTATTTAAAATGGACTCCTGATTGTCAAGCCACAGACCCACCAATTCACATACCTTCCCCCTTAAGCCTCCAGTTGCACACCTCAACTAACCCAATGCAACAGGTGATATAGGCCTGCGTTCATCATCCCACACTGCGCTAAAACCAACCAGTAATAATAATAATTCTTTACATTTATATAGTGCTTTATTCTCTACTCAAACCGCTTTGAAAACTCCATGAAGGGAGGAACCAGAATACAAACCCTTGATCTCCTTATTGCAAGGTAGCAGCTCAACCATTACGCCACCTACATAGGTATAAAGCTAATGATACAAAAGCAACAGATGTCACCATGAAAAGGTACAAATTGTGTCTAGTTAGCTACAAACCACTTAATGCTTGATTTTTATTAATTACTTCATCTCCCTGGTTTCTTTCTATTGTGAAGTCTGTGAAACATTTCACAAAAAAAAAGGCTAAGCTAAAAGTCAACACAGAAATGTACAGTCCAAAGTCAGCAGCACTGATTTTTGGCAAATTCAGACAGGGTAATCAACATAGTTCTTCAGTTCAAAGTCTTTAGATCCTCCTTATTTGCTTGGCTCCTCCACCTACACTATTATAACATTATCTCAGCTCATATATTAAATCCAATAATAAAGCCACAAATAAATTCTAATTCACATTGAGTCTCTGCCCACCAGTCTGCCTGTGTGCACTTCTGCTTCAGAGCTTGTCAGTCCCAGTCCGGGGAACCCCTGTGCCTGCAGGTTTTTGTTTCAAACAGTTTGATGACCATTGAGTTATTTTATCTCTAATTTCATCTCATTGTTTAATTACATCCTTTTTACGTTGTGCATTTTGAAAAAAGTCACTAATAATCCATCTTTTTCTTATAAGTAAATGAGTAACAAAACAAACATTTATATATGGTGAATGGGGATCATTTCCTACTGACGTTGAAGTAGCTGCAGCCTTTCAGCATTTAGTCTATTCCAACTAGGCAAACTAGTAGAAAAAAGACAAGAGAGTGAAGAAGTTTAGACTATGGCAAAATCTAAAAATTTCTAAATTTCTTTTGAAAGTAAATCTCACCCTACTATTTTTTTCCTAATGCAGATTAAGAGGAGAAAAAAAGACAAGCTAATTAAACAAAGAGATCAATTAGGAAAAGCAGAAGTCACTACATTGGCTTAATGTAGTGGTATGTATTACGTTCAAATCCTTAATGCTTGCCTACAGAGTGGTAAGTGGGTCATAACCTATATATGGAGATACTAGTGAGGCCCTATGCTTCTTCTTAACCACTGAGGTGTTTTGTTGAACTGCATCTGGTGATGTTATCTCTACATCATATTAAAATCTCAGACCATTTCATGTGTAGCTTCAGGCTGATGGAATGAGATCTGACTCCCTCAATGTGCTTAAGAAGTGTTTGAAGATTCCCTTTCTGATGAATTATGTTTGGGAATTTAATTTACTTTCATTTTTTTTTAGCTCTTCACTTCTGGTAATCAATTTTGTACCTGTAATAGTGTAGTGTCAGCCCCATACTATTGGGTCCTTCCAGTTAGCCTCTACAACCACCTACCACTGATAACGTACACCAGGGATGAGCCTGCGGATGAGCACACAACACACAAACATCATAGGGGTGGGTGCAAAAATGCTTCAGTGCTTTTATTAACAATTAGCAATTCAAAAACAAAAAGTGTTAAAAGTGCAGTGCAAGAGTTCCAGCAGTCAATAAATAAATAATCGATAAAAGTAAGAAGAAAGAGAACGTCAAAATTCTGTAAATATCCATTAAAACTGGAATTTAACAGAGACAGTCCTGTTCTTTAAAACTTTATGTCCCAATGCTGCCTTCTAAAACCCGGTATGCGCCTCCCAGCTTACCCTGCAGGATATAACCCAACTGAGAATGCCCAACCATCTATCTAGGTTCTGTTCCCTGCCACCCCTACCATCGGTTTCTGCGCAGGGCAACCCTCAAATCACACATGCACTCCCTCTGCTCCTGCTCCTGACATTCATTTTCCACTGGATCCCCGTCCTTGGGGCTCAGGCTCCTTATCCTGAGGCCAGTCCTAACCACCTGTCTCATTTTCTGTCCAGTATGGGCTGTCATCTCCTCTCTCTCTCCTGTCTCTCTTCATTATTTGCCCATTCCTTTTGAAGAGACTTATAACACTGTTCCCAAATGGTCCCAGACTGATGTTACTCAATTATGTTCTCCTCTTTTTTAATTTGCTTTAGATAAAAGTATCTTCTAAGAAAATAAATGTAAATTAGTAAGAAAATGACTACTAATCAGGAAATATTTGGAACAAAAGCCTGAATGAACTCTTTGAAATGAGACAATGACTCACTATGTATTATGACCAGTTGTCATCTTGATGGCCTACTTCAGTATTACAAGGATTTTTACTAATCTGTAACTTCACAGTTCTCTATATAGTGATCCTCGAAAGCGCAAGCCTATTGTAAACACTGCATTGCATTTTGCTGTTATTTAAATACATGCTGATATTCCACAGGCAAAAGTAATATTGTGCTCAAACAGAAAACTGTTTATTCACAGTCAATAAACATTTTAATTCAAAACGATTCTTTTTAAATATGACTGTATTGTATTTAAGATGTGCGGAAGTCACTGAAATTGAGGAAGAAAAATATTATTATTTAACTCACAGATATCAAGGACTGTGTTTGAGGGAACGATCATGCTGCAGAGAGAGCTATATGATTATTATGCAGAAAAGGAGTTAGGCTGTGTGCTAGCATTAAAGGACTAACTTTATCATTTATAAATGCTGACCTCTGATACTAACAAGAAGACCCTGTGAAGAATGTAAGCTCTTTATAACTAATCTAATGAACTGTAAGAATGTTTAAATTGGTTCTAAGTGTGCATAATTAGAGGGTGTATTCCTTAATAATACAAATAGCTGTTGTTCTGTGTTTTTTAAGATACTCCAGTATGTCATAAATTAAGATTTAACCTTAGCTATGTATAACCTAAAATGAACTGCTAGGTTTTTTCTTTTCTAGGATATAAAGAAACGTTTTACTTTTAGGTATTCTGCCTAAAACCCAAATCCATTTGGCTGAAGTTGGGAAGAAACAGTGTCACATTCTCTCTAACTCACCAGAATTAAGGAGCAAAAAGTATTTTACTTAAATTGGGTTTTAAGTTCTTCGTTGTTTTCCGACTGGCGCTCACAGTGGTGAATGCTGTAGGACAAAATGGACATTGTCCAATCTGCTAGTCTTTCATGGCATAGCAGGGCTTCATGTATATTGGCATGCATACAATTCACTAAAACATGGTGTACAGACAAAACCCAAATGTCATGCTCAAAAAATCTGATGCAAGAGCTATTGCTATTGCCAAGGTTCACACTTCCCTTGCAATCCCAATGAATGTGAAATTTACTTTTACAGCCCACCTAAACTCCTCCCAAATTCTGCATATTTGAATATGCCGTCAATATCAAATAACCCCTTCCTTTCAGTGCTTTATTCAAAAGAAAGTATTTCAGCGAATCACGAAATAGAGCAAATAAAATGTACTATTTGTTGGTTTAAGCAGTGGTATAGAAACAAAAGGAAAGTGATGGAATGATACAGCGTGGCAAAAGAAGACACTTGAAAGTTAAAGTTCAGAAAGTTGCACTGGGACCCAAAATAAAAAAGTCAAGTTGCCGTTAAAGGCAAGTCACCAGCCAACCTTCTGCATATTCTTTTTCAGACCAATATTTAAAAGCTGACCCCCATGCAAGAACACAATGATTGTGCTGCTGTGCAGCATATTAGGAATCTGGCTGCACTCACACTTCTACCTCGTGACAATGGGCAACTGTCTGGCTGTGTCCCTGGTGGGCAGCTGTGGTGGAGTAACAAATTGCAATAGTGGATGCTGTAAGAGATATAGTCAATGAATGAGGAATATAAGGGTTGTACTATGTAATATTGACTACAGTTTAAATTAATTGGATTAAATATAAATGCTTGCATCTGATTACCTGTTTTTAAATTGTGTTAATTATATTCCCAACAATGTTGTAATGCTGTCTGATTTGGCTGATCATTTTGTGGGTGAGGGTCAGGTTCATCATACTGCATCTCTTCAGGTATTACAAACCATGACTGTGTTATACATTATGCAGCACGCTTCATGCATGCACTATGTGACACACTTTCTGTGTCTATGCAGCAACACATTAATAGAGTGGAAATGTTTTCTGTTTATCAAAAAATTTATTATCTGAAAGCGCCTTTATGAGTGTATTGGGACCAAGTGCCACAATGGATTGATTTCTGCTCTTTACATAGCTCTTTGAAGTAGCGCTCTCTTTTAAAGGACTGCTCGTCTTTGCTGCACTAGTTGGAAAAACTGCTGTTTTATAGGCTGTCCTGCTATAAATGATGTAATGATAGCTTATTCTTTAGGTGAATCATTCTGGCTGATGTAACTTGTCAGCCTTGGTGCAATAGAAATGTGCCTAAACGAACCACTCCGATTACATTTAGAAAACTGGATCAACCACAGTGTAAGGAAATCTTATCTATCTGGATGACAAGCAGATACCATCCTATACAGCTAGCATGGTACCTTAGTGATATTTGTGAAATACCAATCATCAGCAATTTCACGTTGAAAAGCTCCCTGTGGCTAAAAAGCAGCAGAAATTGGACAGAACTTGCAAAGGAGCAGGGAAAGTACAATTCCTCAAGGGTCTGCCTTTGTAAAGCCAACAACCAGTTCATCAAACAGCTCCAGATGCTGGCTCACAAATCAAAATGGAAGCTTAGAGTCAGTCATCATTGTCTCTTCTAATTCTTCCATTTCTGTGTCTTCTAACAACACTAAGGTATGGTATTTGGAATATTTGTGATTTCGTTCATCATTACATTGTTACAAAATGATTACAATCAGGTGAATTAAATTTGTAAATTATGTGCAATTAATTTTGATGTATTTTGAAAAAGGAAACCACACACACAAACAATAGCACGTTTGATGCTGGGTGTACTAATTTGCAAAACCGACCAGAAACTTGTGTATGCAGTTTGAGGCTCCCGTGAAAATCGAGGGACATCGACCAGGGTAGAGCAGGTGAGGACGAGCCTCACCTTTTTATTATGAAAAGTAAAAACTAATAATGATAACATAAAATAAATATGTCCATTGATATGTGATATAAATTTGTCTTCTGTATGATTTCAGAAATTTTGATAATTTTATAGTCAAAATCTCTGAATATGAACAGTTCTGTTCAGATACAGGGGAAACGCATGAGGTGCCTAGCGACAAGCAGAGCCTCACCTCGGGACTGTGCTGTCCCTCACACACTGGGTTGAGTGCATGCAATTGGCATGTGCCCTGTTGATCTCTCTGTAAGTCATAATATAATGTTTGCACATTTATTATACATCTTACATAGTTTGGCTAATATCTTTAGATGAATGTGTGTGACATAATTAGTCTTGCTGATCGGTTGTAAACACGCGGTGAAAAGGCACAAAATAGAGGCAGATAGTACTATGCAACAGAAGGGAAATTGGTCTTAAGGCCACAACAATTTTTCATTGCTGCTGTTCTTCTACACACAGGGGCTCTAGGCATAATAAGTTGTCAATATCAGAAAGTAGAGTACACTTGGTAGTCCATTTATTTTAATTTTTGATTTCAGACTTCAGTTGACACAATGAAAGATTCAAGACTTTTAAAACTAAAGGAATATAAGGAGGACTTTTACCAAGACAGTGACAGAGATTTTCTTGAGAAGGATAGGCGCATGAGCTTCATTTACAATAAAAGTAAGACCATAAACGGTTTTTCAATTTTGTAAAAATAGGATCAGACTAAGAAAAAAAATCCAGTATTTTTGATATTGATTAAAACATTAAATTAGCTTTAAACAAGCAAACTTGTTCAGTTAAAGGTCAAAGTGAAATTCGTTTTGCACCACTCTATGCTTTTATTTGTGAATGGTATATGAATGGTGGGTTAACTGCAAATTCTAGAACACATGGAGGGTGCAGAGAAAATGCATTCTCTCCGCTATCTGACCACTGTAATTGTATTCCTGTAGCAAATATGTAACTTACTATGTGTGTGTGTAAGGAATGCTGATGAAAATGAAACATAGCTTGATAGTCAATGTACTGCGCTGGAATTGAATAGTCAATAAGTTATCTTTTGAGTTCATATGTTTGTAGAATTTCACTCTGAAAGGTCAGTGCCTCACCAGCCATGAACCTTGTCATTGGTGAAATATGAGTAACTTTATGCCAAGTTTAATTTTACACATCTCGAAGTGTGTGTGGAAGTAGGCGTCTTGCATAACATTTTGTGCATATGCACCATTTATATAACAAATTACATTTTAGATTTAACTGGGATGCAGACATCTAGCTGCACAAAACCCCACTTGTATTCCAAATTATTAGATTGATCTCTAGACTCGCTGCAGGACAAGACCTATAATTCAAGGGATGACAACTAAAATGGACAGAAGAACTCACCTGTTAGAAGACACTGATTCTGTAAGTAAAGACTTTAATGCAATTAGGAGAAATTATACATTCCTTAAAATTCTCTGCACCAACTGAAAGTTTTCTGTGATATTTGCTTTTACATTCATTGGATTGGATTCTCTCAGGGCACCATCTCTGGGATACTCTCAGGAGAGTTGAAATATGCAAATGACCTTTTGAAACTTGATCTCTGGAAACCTAAAGTTATAACCACTCTTTCCAGGAGAGCCAAATCCAACAAACTCTTCTCTTTGTAAACCTGAGAGCTGAGATCCAATTTGCGAGCTAAATAGTGAACCTCTGAAGGCTGAGAATCAGCCATCCGTCAAGAGAAACTTCAGCATTTAAACTCTTCTCCTGAAAAGAGTAATGTTTTCCCCTAAGTTGCAGATATATGGCACAACCAAAGGGCCACAAAAGAGCAGTAAAAGCAAGCTGAAAAGTATGGTAACTAGAACACCAAAAACAAAGGATCATGAAGCAAAGAAAGAGTACCTCCAACACATTAAAACCTAACAGACCTGACCAAGAGCAAACAACTCACACAAGGTGGACATCATCTTTGAACTTGGTATCATAAAATTACTGTATTTATGGGTGCCAAGTTAAAAGTAGAACTAAAATTAGTATGCAAGGCATTATATTTATATGTTTGTCTATTCTGTTTGTGTCCAATGTTATGTGTGTATACTGTGGCCTGCAAGCAACACTCCAGCTCCCCAAACCCAACAGACACACACAGACACAAGGCACAAGTCCAGCACAACACCAGGCTTTACTTTGTTGTGGGAAACTCTTCCCTAATTGACTTTCCATTTTAGACTGCACTTCAATTTTTGTACTCTAAGCAGCTGCCTGTGTCACCAGTGCTATTGGTCAGCTATGTTCAGACCAAACAGAAGGAAGAGAAGAATTGCAGATCTCATTTTTTTTCTGAGAATGCTACATTTTCAAAATAGAAAAGCAATAATAATAACAGTTCAGATGTCTTATTATGAATAGTATTATATCATTATTAATAAAATAAATAATTTTCCACTAAAATGTTTTAACTGTGGTGAGCGGAAAAGCGCATTTTAAGATATCATTCTTTCTAACCGTAAAATAACTCCTTTTGGCATAACACTTTAAAATTAAATTTTCTGGTAAACTAAGTATGTTTTGAAATCTGAAACATTCACAAATTGATTTATAGATTCTTTACTTATTATTTTTAAATTTTCATTGAAACTTTTTAAGAAAACAGAAACTGTTTATAATTAAATCAATACAATTGCTTTAGAAGTCATGAAAGAAATAATTTATTTGTGTATATTATAGACTTTTAATCCGGTTTATTGATTTTATTATGGTGGTCTAAAGAATCCAAAGCACATTCATCTACATTCTCATACCTG